>NW_026866694.1:0-20503 GCF_026571515.1 Ruditapes philippinarum | reverse complement strand
GTAAATAATTCATAAATAACAATTTAGATAGTGATAACACAAAACCTAATTAGTAATAATTTAAAAGTGGGCCGAGTTGACCCGTGCCGAGTTGGAATAGGGCCGAGCTGACTCGGGGGCCGAGTACGTTTAAGGGCCGAGCTGACCCGGATTCAATGCATCTAATAGGAAATGAATTTTTCCTTAGTGTTTTATTCACACTTGGTTTAAATAGCTGGAATATATGTCCACGTGTACAGTTATCATTGAACACAAAAAATGTATCCGGGTCAACATTATCAAACCCATTAATTATTTTATAAATTTGAATGAGGTCAAATCGTTGTCTACTATATAAAAGTGTTGGCAAATAAAGCCTTTCAAGTCTTTGTTCATAGGATAAACCTTTCAATGATGGAATAATTCTAGTTGCCCTTTGAATATTTTCAATCAATTGAATGTATTTCTTTGTAGATGGAAAATAAACAGAAGATCCATAGTCAACAATTGATCTTATCAGACTTTTGTAGACAGTCAAGAACATAGGTATTGTCATGCAGGAAAAACTTCTCTTTATTAAACCTGTTAACTTCTTTGTACGGTTTACAGTATTTAAGACATGTTGATCAAGTTTAAGATTAGCTTGGAATGTGATGCCGATATCCTTCTCACTATCAACTTTAGGTAAAGAGATATTTTGACTATTAGAGTCTTTTATTTCGTAGATATATGGAAGCTTGATGTTAGCAATCTGCATTGATTTACATTTTGGAATGGAAAATTGAAGCAGCCAGTCCGCTGACCAGTCACATAAACGTAGTAAGTCTTGTTGAAGTAACAACTGATCGTTTTGAGAATAAATCTTTCTGTATAACTTGCTATCATCAGCAAATAACTTACTGTTATTAATAAGTAGACTGGACAACTTCTTGTAAATCATTTATGTAAATGATAAATAAAACTGGACCAAGGACTGAACCTTGGGGAACTCCTGACGTGATATTAGACCAAGTAGAAAAATCTTCAACACAAACCCTTTGTCTCCTATTAGTGAGAAAATTGTGTATCCAATTCAGTATGGGATTGTCAATACCATTGTTCTTTAACTTCAAAAGTAAACGATTGTGAGGTATAGTATCAAAAGCTTTTTTAATGTCCAAATAAATTGAGTCTACTTGACAACTTTCATCAAAAGCTTTAGTCCAATCTTCTAAAACAGTAAGAAGTTGAAGAATACAATTCCTTTTGTTTCTGAAGCCAAATTGATCATTAGATGTTATTGAAGTCAGAGAGATACATGTAGGGCGATAATTTGAAGGATCACATTTATCACCCTTGTTTTTATACAAAGCTTTAACATAAGCTTCTTTCCAAGCATCTGGTAAATCACCTTTCTTAAAGGTTTTATTCATTATCCTACATAAAGGATCACATAAAACAGCTGCAGATTCTCGTAATAAATAAGGATGAAGACCGTCATTTCCCATGGATTTGGAGACATTAAGATGAAGAAGTCTTTGAAAAACAGTTTCTTACATACGCCCAAAAACCTTTCGGGTTGACCTTCATATCAAATGTAATATCACTTGCAAATTTCCGCCTAGCATTTCTAATAGTTTTAGTGCAAATATTCCTTGCTTTACAGTAATTCTTATAATTTTCATACGATCTAACATGAAGATATCTCATCCAAGCCTTGTGTTTAATTTTAACTTTCAAAATACAGTCATTGTTTAACCATTTCTTCTTTTTCTGGAACTATTCTTCTTTTTTAGAGGAATATGATTATCAATAGCCATATTAATATTTTTGGTGAAAAATTCATAACTGTCGTTTACAGACAAATCATTAATATCATCCCACTGAACTAGTTCAAGGTCGGAAGAAATAGCAGAGTAGTCTCCTTTAAAGACGTTTCTTCTGGGAACCAAGTTTTTTGTTTTCAACAGGATTCAAATATAAAACTATATTTAAAGCAACATGATCACTTGCCCCCCAAATTGTTTTTAAATTGTATTTCAGTCACACACTCGGGTTTGTCAACCAAAACCAAGTCAAGAATATTAGAGGCATGTCCATGCCGATATCGAGTTGGTTCCTCTACCAATTGTGAAAGGAAATTATCACGAAGACATTCAATAAATTTAAAATCTATGTGATGAACATTATGTGGAGTACTCCAATCCTCCCATGAGATAGATGGTAGATTAAAATCACCAACAACAAGTAAATAATCATGTGATAAATTACATGCATAGTCTATTAAGTCACATATTTTGCTATTATTAAGATCTGTACTTGTAGGGCTTCTATAAACAGCACCCAGTAATAAATTAACATTAGAATTCAGCATCACAGAGCACCAACATGACTCCTCATAAGGATAATTATTCAAAACGGAAATATCCTGTACAGACATGTTGTTCTTGTAGTAAATACATACACCTCTTGATTTTTCCTTGATTACACTTTTAATTATGTCATAACCTGTAATTTTTAATTCAGCATTGTCAATATCAGTAGAAAGTCCAAGTTTAGGGAAGACCTCAATAATAATGATAATATTTGGTTTAGTTAACTCAAAGTTAACTTGAAGACAAAGTATCTGCATGTTCATAATTTGAATAACTGGTATTAATAACAGGAACATCAATAACTGGAACGTCTGTAACTGTAACATCTGCAACTGGAACAACTGTTACGAACTGAAACATTTAAATTATATACAGGAGTTTTATGTTTTTCAAAGTTTCTAACGAAAAGGAAACCCAGATGTACTAGAAGTACCTCCCGAGTTAGCTGCTAACTGTGAAGCATTTACATTTTTCTTCATACTACGTTCACATCTAAGTTTATATGCTTCTTCCCTTTGCTTAAGAGTGAGATCACTTTGAAAATATAGATTCTTACATAAATCAACTGAAGAATTCCTCACGTTTACTCTAGCCCTTTCTAAAATTTTTTGTTTCATTTCAATAGAATCCACAGAAAATCTTGTGGGCCTTGTCTTCTCCCCATCATACCTTCCCAAGCGCACGGTTTCTGAAAAAGATACATCCGACAGATTCAGGATTTCTGATAAAATATTACTAATTCTGGTATTGTCATCATTTTTGCGTTATTCTTTAGATTCTTTCAAACTTTCTGGAAGACCATAACATATGACATTCAATTTCCTTGATTCACGCATACCGATTATTACTATAGGCTAGTCCAATAGATTAGACGTTACAGGCTTGTTATAGTTTTATGTTGGTCAAGCCTGACGTCTAATAGTTATTGCTCGTAAACGCATAGCATTTTAAAAAATTAAAAAATTGTCTGTTGACTTGCCTTTCAAGCTTTATTCAATAGCTTATCTTCTGTTCTTTCAATTGCATGGTCTATCATTAACAAAAACTTTCAAACAATGTACTTATCAATTAAAAATAAAATATAAATATCAGTTTATTTCGCTTATCGGCCATACTGGTTAAGTAAAGCGTTTTACAGATTGATTCCAATTTTTTGAACGGAAAAATATATTCAAACACACTGACGTGCATGGGCAATTATTTCGTTGAAAAAATATTCCGTTAGAAACTTCTGGACTCATTTAAACGCTTGCATTTGAATTAGCCAATCAGATTTCGCGCACTGTATGGCGGCCATTTGTATATCGGCTGTACAAGAAATTTAATTAAATGAGAGGATTTAATCATGACTTTTCGCATGTGACAGTTCAATTATTTTGTTAAAATGTATTTATTTTTTAGTTTTGTTCATAAATAGGTCAAAATTAATGTAAATACACGCTGTTTTAATTGTTTAAATTCATTAGATCTTAATCGATGTCTAATGTCAATATTTTTGCTACACGATTTTCCAAAGATCTGTTAAGACCTAACGTAACATGGAAAATGAAAAATGTAAAATATCAGATTAATGAATGATAAATATGAAATAGGTTACGTATAGGTCTTATAATTAGGACTGTACTACAGGCCTGCTTTCATGTAAGTGTATTATAGGGTTAACGTACGTTTTTACGTGTTATAACATGCGTTGACGATATTGTAGCATAAAATTTTAAAACAGTTTCATGGCGTATATTATATATAAAACACAAACATTAAATCCTTGTGCTTGAACGGTATTTATCCAACTCTACATGTTTTACGTATGCGTTTTATTTTTTCCGGGGCCAACAAATCGAGAACCGAACGAAATTTCGAATTTTAATTGATTTAACAAAGTTTAACTCTGGAGATATATTTACTTAAGAAAAACATAACATTACTCTACCAAAGACAAAACAGGCGCCTCAGAAATTCCTAGAATGATTACAGATTGGCGGTAGGAAAAAGATCAGTGACATCAGATTCCATTTCAGAATCATTTTTTTAAGCACGAGTTTAAAAAAATCAGGCATAAAACATTATTCTCTCAAAGAAACAAACAGAACATTTATTAATATAAACGTCAATAAAATAATGTTTTTTATATTCATTTTGTGCTTTCCATTTTTGTAAGTTAATCGGGGGATTAAACTGCATGAATGACAGATTCTATTTGTTTACAATGACAACTCTCCGTTTCTAAGAAAGGGCGACAACCAAGATAAGCGGCGATGTCTATAAGCCGTATTGCCGGCATAAATACTTGAAAGCTGCTCGCCGTTATGCGACTGGGGCCCTCGAATTAATAATTCCAATATAACAAGAGCGCATGACTCTGGCAAACAGGCCAAATAGTCATTTTTTGGTTGTTTCCTGGGCCCTGTATGTATTGCGCATAGGTAAAACCGGGCTATAACAAGAGTGCGTGACTATGTTAACGCATGGTTTTGGCCCCGTTATAACATGGGCAAAAGAGGGAAAAATAGCCGATTTTATGCTATAATTATTATTAATATGAAAAAGGCAAAGCCTTAAAGCGAGCTCGATTTTCTTTTACCGTAAGATCGTTCATTTTTTATTTTACATTTTCTGTTTTAAAATTGTCATTCGGTCAACCATATTTGCAAAGTCTACCAGAATTTTTGCAGTTCGTGTGCCCTACATAAAACCTATTAAAATCACCCTTATTAATCAAATTTGGGTCAAATAAAAATACCATTTATACTTGAACCCCATGATACTGGTGACACCATGGTACCGGTATATTCACATATCTTGCGATATTATTGTCAACGCCACCTACCGAGTTTTTATATTGACATGCTCCCATGTTAATATTTAATATCTAAGAAAAAGGTGATGTTTTGATTTCTTAAAAAAACAATATGTTTCTGTTTAACTTTCAATGGATAAAAAAACTAAAATACAGCAGTCAACAACGCTGTATGTTAAAACAGAAAGTAGCAGGAAGTGAGAAATGTACAGAAGGGAGGTAAGTCCTGTATTTTCTTGTACGTCGGGATCATTGAGTCCAGAACATTTTTTAGTGTTGAGAATTGAGTACTGCTCAAGCCGTTGATAGGGTGCTTGAGGGATTTGTCACTTTCTCATTATCCCTCATGTACAGACTCAAACTGAGTTTGCAATGTTCATGTTATTTTGCTGTTTTTAATGCTTCCAAGGGATCACATCTTTACCAAATATTAATTTTCGGCGTAAATACAGTCTGGATTCTTGCAAATCAGGCTTAATTTTCTAGTTTCTGCATGGGTGCTTGATAATGTCATATAACATTTATGTAAAGTTAGTCATGTGTATTTATGTCATTACCTTGGTAACGAAAATGATGTCAAAATATTGATTCTTAAATAACTGTTAGGTTCTTCACTGATGTTAAAGAAATTTAGTGGTTAATTATCCCCCGCTGAAAAGGCGGAGGGGATATAGAAATTGTCTCCGTCCGACATTTTTGTCCGGAGCATATCTCAAAAAGTATTTGAGGTATCAACTTGAAACTTCATAGGTAAATAAACCTCATTGAGGAGGAGTGCAGTGCACAAGAAAGATAACTACCCTGCATAATATTTTAGTTATTGCCCTTTGTTATTTTTCAAAATTAATTTTTGTCCAGAGCATAATTCAAAAAGCCTTTTGAGATATCAACATGAAACTTCATAGGTGCAAAGATCTCACCCAGGAGGTGTGCAGTGCACAAGAATAATAACTCTACCTTTCATAAGTTTTGAGTTATTGCCCTTTGTTATTTTTCATACTTAATTTTTCACCTGAGTAGAGCATAACTCAAAAGTGTTTGAGATGTCAACATGAAATGTCATAGGTGGATAGATCTTATTGAGGAGGAATCCTGCGTGCAAGAATAATAACTCTCGCTATATAATTTCTGAGTTATTGCCTTTGTTCTTTTTCATACTAATTTGTCTGGAGCTTATCTCAAAAAGTATTTGAGGTATCAACTTGAAACTTCATAGGTGGATAGATTTTACTGAAGGGTGCAGCACAAAAGAATGATAACCTACCTTGCATTATTTTTCAGTTATTGCCCTTTGTTATTTTCAGCCATCAGTATTTTACATAGGTTTCAAATCTGAAATCACTTCAGCAATCAGTTTTCATTACCAAAAGACCTCTTAAAATTGAATTATTCTGCTCTACTACATACATGTAAACATTCTTCCAATGAGCAAACACTTTCGCCGGAAGATGGCCATGTTGACATGGCTCTTGTTCTTCAAGTTTTTTCCTCTCAACATTTGCTGTAAATCTTACTTACTTCATCTGATGCAAAACATTGTTCTAGTAAATTGCTTATTATTAACCTTTTGGAAACTATGACAGGACACCAATTATAAATAGCTTTTAAGAAATAAAAACTAAAGCATTTTTGGGCATATTGGGCCTTTGACAAATAACATATTCCCTAATGATAGCATCTGTTATATTTTCAGACTATTACAACACCTAAAAAAGAACGTTTCCAACTACGTAACAGGACAGTAGTAGCCAGTATTGACACCCAAGACCTAGATATGTCTATACCTTTTGAGGAGCCACAGCCTTCATTCCCAGTTAAGGATGAGGGTATTTTAGGGGAATTCCCCTGAGGAGGTCGCTCAACAAGCACAGGATGCCCTGCTGGAGCTAATTAAACAGCTACAGGTGAAAACAAAGATACTGATAATGTTAAAACATCCTAGTGGTTAAGGTCGTTGACTTCAAACCACTTGCCTCTGCTGTAGGTTTGAGTTGCGCGCTGTAGGTTTGAGTCAAGTGTCTTTGGATACTTTTTTGTGTGAAAGCTATCCAGCTAGCTTTCTGAATGTTGATGGTTCTACTCGAGTGCTTGTTTGTGTCTGTCGTAATGCACAGAGGAGCACCTGAGGTCTTCCTCCATCAGTAAAGCTGGAAAGTCACCATATGACCTATACTGTGTTGGTTTGATGTAAAACCCAACACAAAAGTTGAAACATCTGCATCAGTTCTTATTTAATATTATGATATTATTCTTATTTCCATGTGCATAGTGTCACTAATATTATCTTTATACACACAACTAGTAAAAAATTTCATGTTTCTATAGATTATGAGATGTTGGAATATATATGAAGAAATTACCAAACTTTTCAAGAAAAAACACAAATGATGAAATAAAATTTTTAACCTGTTTTATAAAAGGTTGACAGCATGTTTTCTTAGCTTAACAAATGTTGATTCTTTAGTGTATTTGGTACAAAGTTTTGTACATATTTTGTAAATCTAAAGCCATTTTATATCGTTGCTAATCTTACTTTATGTTCCTTGTGAAAAGTTGAGAAATGAAATCTATACAATATCAGGAAATACTGGACAAATAATTGCCTTGTGGAAAATTTGAAACATAATTTTAGCTTAAAACAAAGAACAAACAAATTAACAGTTAATTGTTTTATAATTTCAGGAACAAAATTGAAGTTTCAAATGTAGACTGGGCGAATACGACACTGACCGTGTGAAGAATTTACATGAATTACCGTCATAAAGTCACAAATACAGGGAACAGAAGAGGTAAAGTTGTTCAGTTCCTATCTCCCATTGTTTAAATTTCAATATCATTAAAAAAATTAACAGTTGTCTTCCTTTGTTTATATTTTAGTCTAAATTTTTAGCAGAAATATCTCGCTATGGACACTTGGGCATAAACAATTTCATATGAGTGTAACTTGCTACATATCACGAGGGATTTCAACTAAACATTCATAGAATAAGTTTAGTCAAGTGCCTTGGCAAATATCATTGGAATTTCTCATTTGAACCATTTTTGGCAGTATTATGGTCTTTTGTGGATTTTTTACCCTAAGTCTGCTGACAGCCTGGAACCATTGTCTGAACTGTCTGAACAGTACTTGTATCAAAATTTTCCATTAGATAATCAATGGTTTTGTCCATTCTAAAAGATGGACAAGTCCATGTAAGAATGACTAAGGCCATCCTTAAAAAAAATGTTTGTTTGCAGTAACCCGACCCAGAATTTTCAAGGTGGGTAGGTAGGTCGATTTTTTTTTATTGAACTGTACTTCCCAAATAAACATGGAAGACAATATATGCTTTGATAATCTGGTAACAATTAATAAATGGATAATTGAATTCTAATTTAATAAGAACTACATTTTATTTCTTCTATTAACCTTTAAAGGACGAAAACAAAGCACAAGGCATAATTTTCTGAGACGAAATTTTTTTTTTATCCAGACCATGAAAAAAAATTGAGGGGCAAATTTTGTGAGTCGGTCGCGTTACTGCAAACATACATTTTTTGAAGGATGGCCCAAGATATTTAGCTAAATAAGGGTTAAAGCAACATGCCTCCAGATGAGTCAAAATATTTAGGAAGTGTAAAAAGATTCAAGATTCAAGTAATATTTTAAAGGTTCTGTGCGATTAATGACTGATTTATCAGTATTTACAACTATATTTCTACTGCGTTACTAACGCAGTGAGGGCTATTTATGCATATTTAGACCACTATTTAGTAATTTACGCGGGTTGTATGTGGCATTGAAAATGTGCAAATTGTTTCCATTTGGTTACTTTACAATATCAAACATTCAGATATATTTTCAAAATTTTCATGAAAATTAGCATGAATCTGGAAGTGTGCTGCTTTAAAAACGCAATACCAGTGGAAAACCTGATTTTGTCACAATTTATACAAAGAGGATATTTGTTTGTTTGTGTGTAAGATGAAATTTTATTTCATCGAGTGGCGTAGCCACGAGTGAGAATGCTGTTTTTAAAGTTCACGAGATGAAATAAAATTACATCTTTCACAACAAACAGACACATTTACTTTTTATTTTATGCTTAAAAACAAGTTAAAACGTAAATTTCCATAATTTTAACGTTAATATTAAAATCTGTTTACCCCATTGAGAGCCCCATTTAGAAGTCTTGAGCTGAAAAATAAGTCCGCTAATCAAAGTTAATGACGGGGATATTTATTCATTTTATCAAAAAAATATGAATGATCGCTTGTTTTAATAATAAAATCAAACAATTCTTGTAGGAGAAAAAGTCCAACCATCCATCCATATTTCTGTTACTTACTGCGAATTTATATTAGACCTGGCTTTGTAAAATGTAAGCGGCAGCCATTTTTTAAAGTTGTGTATTTCATGGGAGGAAAATAATTGTGTAAGATTCAGAAGGATATAATTTGGATTTGTAAGTCATTCACCTTTTTAAAAGAAAGAAAACCTATTTGAGGAATGTAACAGACAAAAAATAAATGTTGACAGAGGTGAAAACATTCAGAAATGGAGCTAGAAAAATGGAAAACTTGGAAGCTTGCTAAGGCATGTAAGGATCGCTGGGTTGTTTTACTTATTTTACGAGTGATGGCTGTCAATGCTTTTCAATTTTTCATAAAGCATACGGCAGTTATTGCTCTTAGGATACTTTAATATGCCCAAATGTCATCAAGAGCAGTTTTGCATGGGGAAGGAATGGATTTTTCAGACTGTAAAAACGAAACAAAAAAATTTAGAGACGAAATTTGTTGATTGGAATTTGAAGGAATAGAAGTAAGTTTTCTCTCTTTATTACTTTTGACATTTAAGTTATTTATCTATTTCAGCTTTGCTATTTCTTTTAACAGCCTGACATTGTCAGAATTGTCAGTAAAAATAAAATTGATGTACCACATGGGGAAAATCTTAAAAAAGTAGTTTCGTCATTGAAAAAAGTGAAATTATTTTTTGATAATTTTCACTGTGAAATTATCAAATATAATTTTCACGGATAAATCAGTAATCCACTGAAAAGCAGAAAATAAAGTGCAGTATTTAGAATGCATCAACACTTACATTTGATACACTTACAATAATATCAAAATTGTTGTCAAATGTTTGCTGAATAGATACATGTATGTTATTTTTATATCGAATTTGGTAAATTTATATTATAGTTATTGGAGAAAGAATGTCAAATGGTGACCAGTTTAAAAGAGCAGTTACCGAGGACATGGAAAGTATGTACATTCAGACCTTACAAAATGTCTGATATTTATGCTCCCATAAAGTGGGGAGCATATAGCGTTGCACTTGTCCGGCCGTCTGTACGAGCAAACATTTGATATTTATGAGCTTCATTCCGTAGTTAAATATAGAAGAAACTCATAAAATTCATATTGTGAGCTATTTTTTGTTTTTATTTGCTAAATTCAGCTTATGGACTTACGTCCAGGTGTTGTTTGTTTATTTGTTTGTTTCATTTTACGCCTTTTTCAAACAGTATTTCAGTCATATAGGCGGGTAGTTTCCTAACCATCGCTCCTGGAGTGTTACACCAGTACTAGACTACCTTCCTCCGCGCTAAACTACCAAAGCATCTCTCGGGGATCGAACCCACGCCAGAGAGGTAACTGGATTAGAAGTCATCGACTCTAACCCCTCGACCACGGAGGCGGTTACACGTCCAGGTGTAGTTTATGAGCTGATTTGCCTCTTAAATATCAAAAGTTTGTACGTACGTCTATCCGTACGTCCCGATATATTGTGAACCCAACTTCTCTTAAACCGGATGGCAGATTTTGCTTAAACTTCCAGGGATCAACAACCTTAATTTGTAGATGGTAGCAAAGAAAGGAATATTTGCTGCAACCAAATGTAACAGAATTGTGGCCCTTTGTTGATTTTTTTCACTATATACTGTTATGTATGCAACTTATTACATGTATATAATTTATATATGACCAGTTGGTATTTCCAATATTATCATTGTTCTATTTTTAGAACATTAACTACATGTATGTACTAGAACTTTCTTAACTGTTGTAGAAAACTCATGCATTATATTTAGATAGAAACTTCTGGAATGTTCTTTATTGTTGAAGTTGCTAGATTATGATTACTTGAGAACATAATAGATCTTTCTGGAATTTTCTTAGCTTAGTTAATATATATAAATTGACATTTTTCATTACTTTTACCTTTTTAGTCATCAGTAATCTTTTAAGTCATCAATATATTTGGAGTATTATTCAACTTGGAAATTAAGTGATTTATTGGAGCTTGGATTATTAATTATTCTTGTGGATTTTATTGTGGGAATTTATTTTAAAGTTTTCTTGGATTTAACTGTGTTATTCAAAAAGGATCATTCCAGGATCAGACTAGACATTTATGATTTCATTTTTATTTGGACTTCAGGTATTTGTAAACATAATTTGTTATTTTATTTTTCTTTAATAATTTTTCTGTAATAAATTTGTTATTGTTACAAGTTTGTTGCTGGCTTTTCTTTCTCGTTACGCCTGGCTCGTAACAGAAATTGGGGGCTCGTCCGGGATTGAATATTTCTTTTTGGCTACATTATTGGAAATTAATACTGTTTATTTTATATTTTATTATTACCGTATTTACTCATCTGAGTTGATATTACAGTCGTTCTATTAAGTGTACCTTTCATTTTGAAATTTTTGAAACACATCACTTTCTGAGTTTAAAACCAGCAACAAGCAGTCATGTCTTTTAATTTAGAAAAGTTTGTAGCTGAACCTTCCCAGGAGGTATTAGATTTGGCTAAGAAAACTGATTTGCTCGATCTTGCAAAAAAGTATAATTTATCAGAAATT
Source organism: Ruditapes philippinarum (assembly GCF_026571515.1). NCBI lineage: Eukaryota > Metazoa > Mollusca > Bivalvia > Venerida > Veneridae > Ruditapes > Ruditapes philippinarum. Next base: position 8,518 of record NW_026866694.1, on the reverse strand, counting down.
AAATCTTCAATGCGTAAACAAGAAATTAAAAATCTTCTGATTCATTATTTTGTGGATGAAGATATTTTTGGACAAGATGCACTTTCTCACATTGTTGAAAAACACTCTGAAATTTCTGAAATAAAAATAAAAGAGCTTGAATTACAATTTAAATTTGAACTAGAAAAAATGCAGTTTGAAAAAGAAAGGGAAGAAAGACAGTTAGAAAAAGAAAGGGAAGAAAAAGAAAGGGAAGAAAGGCAGTTGGAAAAAGAAAGGGAAAGGGAATTTCAATTAAGATTGAGAGAGTTAGAAATCAAAGAGAGAGCAAATCAGTTTGAACATAGAATAAATTCAAAATTTGATGTCACTAAAAATATTAGGCTTGTTCCACCTTTCCAAGAAAAAGAAGTTGATAAGTATTTTCTTCATTTTGAAAAGGTTGCTGAAAATTTAAAATGGCCAATAGAGCACTGGACATTACTTTTACAGAGCGTCTTAATTGGTAAAGCTCGTGAAATCTATACACAACTTACTGTCGAACAAAGCTCTAATTATGATAATGTAAAAGAATTAATTCTGAAAGGTTATGAGTTAGTACCAGAGGCCTACAGGCAAAAATTCAGAAATTCTAAGAAAGAAACTGGTCAAACCCATGTCGAATTTGCGAGAGAAAAATAACAACTTTTTGATCGGTGGTGTCTATCTAAGAAAATAAATAAAAACCATGAAAAGCTCAGACAGCTCATGTTAGTTGAAGAGTTTAAACGTTGTTTTCACTCTGATGTTAAATCTTTCTTAGATGAAAAACAGGTTGAAACTTTAGAAGAAGCTGCCCGTTTAGCTGATGATTATTCTTTAACCCACAAAGTTTCATTTATAAATAAAGGGAAGTCCACACCCTCACATTTTAATTCCAAGTTCAGTTCTGGTAATCTATCTGGCTCATCTAGTCAGTCAAATACTCCCAAACCAAAGTCATCTGATGAACATAAAGGTCATAGTCCCTTATCTCGTCCTACATGCAATTATTGCAAGAAAACTGGACATCTTATTTCTGATTGCTTTACCTTAAAAAGGAGGCAACAACAACGTGATGAGGCCAAACCCACAGGTCTTACCACTTCAAGGTCTGAACCTCAGTCTTGTATTGATAACAATGCAATTTTGAAGGTCAAAGAACCCAAGTCTGATTCTATAATGGAGATTTATGAACCATTCCTTTCGGAAGGTTCCGTGTCACTTATCGGTGATACTTGCCCACCTACTCCTATTACAATTTTAAGAGACACAGAAGCTTCTCAATCTCTTATTTTAGCAGATACACTGCCTTTTTCTGAGAAGACTTTTTCTGGATCTAGTGTCCTTATTCAGGGTGTAGAGTGTGGTTTTTCTAATGTCCCTCTCCATAATATTTATTTGTCCTCAGATTTGGTAACTGGGCCGGTGGCTGTAGGTATAAGATCTTTCTTACCCTTTAAAGGTGTTCATTTATTGCTAGGTAATGACTTAGCTGGAGATAAGGTAGTGGTTAATCCACTTGTAACTGACACTCCTTGTGTGGATCAGATACCTGACCCCATTGAGCAGGAAATTCCTGACCTTTACCCTTCATGTGCAGTTACTCGAGCTATGGCTAAGAAGGCCATTCAAGAAGATAATTTTTGTTCAGATATTGACTTAGCTGATACTTTAATAGGTCAGTCATTTGATAATGAAATAAATTTTTCTCTTACTCCTACTCTGCCTGAAACTCAGACAGATGCTTCAATATCTGACTTTTCTACACCAAGATCTAAAGATCAAGGTCATGACATGCTGTCAAGGTCACAGCTTATCCAGGAACAACAAAATGATCCTGAGATTTCAGTGCTTTATCAAAAGGCTTTTAGTGAAGATGAAGCTTTACAAGTCCCTGTTTGTTATTATGAAAAGAATGGGATTTTAATGAGAAAATGGCGACCGCCCAATGTCCCTGCTGAAGAGGAGTGGACTGTAAATCACCAAATTGTGGTCCCTAAATCATATCGCCAGGAAATATTAAGCTTGGCTCATGAAACACCCATGGCAGGTCATTTAGGTGTTAATAAAACCTACCATAAAATTCTCAGTCATTTTTATTGCCCTGGCCTTAAATCAGATGTATCTAGGTACTGTAAATCTTGTCATACTTGTCAGATGGTTGGAAAACCTAACCAGACAATACCTAAAGCTCATTTACAGCCTATTCCTGCATTTGATGAACCTTTTAGTAGAGTTATTATTGACTGCGTAGGTCCATTACCAAAAACTAAATCAGGTTCTCAGTACTTATTAACTATTATGTGTGCTTCTACGCGCTTCCCTGAAGCTATTCCTTTAAGAAATATTAAAGCCAAAACTATTGTCAAGGCTCTTGTGAAATTTTTCACTTTTGTTGGTTTACCTAAATCATTACAGTCTGATCAAGGATCAAATTTTATGTCTGGTATTTTCCAGCAGGTCATGCATGAGTTAGGAATTACTCAATATAGGTCTTCAGCCTATCACCCTGAAAGTCAAGGTGCATTAGAGAGATTTCACCAGACTCTGAAAAATATGATAAGGTCATATTGTTTTGACACTGAAAAAGACTGGGATGAAGGCATCTATTTATTGTTATTTGCTGTAAGAGAATCTGTTCAAGAATCTCTTGGCTTCAGCCCTTTTGAATTAGTATTTGGTCACACTGTCCGAGGACCCTTAAAACTTCTAAAAGAGAAATTCCTGTCTGAAGATGACATATCTTTAAATTTGCTTCAGTATGTATCAGATTTTCGAAATAGGTTGACTTATGCATGTGAGTTAGCTAGACTTAATTTAAAATCAACACAAAGTAAAATGAAATCAAGGTATGATGAGAATGCTCATGAAAGAAGTTTTAACACTGGTGATAGAGTACTTGCTCTTTTACCTATACCTGGAAAACCTTTACAGGCAATATACTTTGGTCCGTATACTATTGAAAAGAAAGTCAGTGACCTTAATTATATTATTAATACTCCTGGGAGGCGAAAGCAAAAGCAAATGTGTCATATAAATATGTTAAAAGAATATTTTGACAGAGATAGCAAAATTAGTAAACCTATATCTTTTGTAAACTCTGTTCCACAAAATCAATGTTCAGTTGAATCTAATAGTTATGAAAATTTTGAAAAGTCTGATCCTGGTTCAGCAAAGCTTGAAAACTCTGATATTCTGAAAAATCTGGATGAAAAACTTGCTCACTTAGAACCGTCAAAACGAGATGAACTGAAACAGCTTATTTATGAATATGAACACTTATTTCCTGATATTCCCACACGGACTGATAAAATACATCATGACGTCATTCTTGAAAACTCTGAACCAATTAAACAACATCCATATAGAACAAATCCTGTAAAACAAAAGTACCTAAGACAAGAAGTTCAGTATTTATTGGAAAATGACTTTATTGAACCAAGTCAAAGCAGTTTCAGCTCTCCATGTATTCTTGTACCCAAATCAAATGGAACATATAGAATGTGTACAGATTATCGTAAAGTGAACTCTGTAACAAAAACTGATTCATTTCCTATACCAAGAATTGATGACTGTATTGACAAAATTGGAAAAGCAAAGTATGTAAAAAAGTTTGATCTTCTAAAAGGATTCTGGCAAGTTCCACTTACTGATAGAGCTAAAGAAATATCAGCCTTTGTAACACCAGACGGCTTGTATCAATATAAAGTTATGCCATTTGGTATGAAAAACTCACCAGCAACTTTTCAGAGGCTTATAAACATGGTAATATCTGGTCTACACGGATGTGACGCATACATTGATGACGCAATCATCTACTCTGATGAATGGGAGGAACATCTCAAAACTATAAGAGCATTCTTCGACCGACTTAGTGATGCTAAATTGACAGTTAATCTTGCAAAAAGTGAATTTTGTCATGCAATTTTAACATTTTTAGGACATGTAGCGGGACAGGGTAAAGTTAAACCAATAGAAGCTAAGGTCAAAGCTATCTCTGAATTTCCTGTGCCTACTTGTAAAAAACAACTGATGCGTTTTCTTGGTATGGCAGGGTATTATCGTAAATTTTGTAATAATTTTTCGATTATTGCAGAACCATTTACAAATTTGCTAAAGAAAAGAAACAAGTTCATTTGGAATGACAAGTGTCAAATGGCATTTGACAGCCTGAAAGCCATACTTAACAGTGCACCAGTTCTCTTGGCACCAGATTTTAATAAAAACTTTAAGTAAGCTGTAGATGCTAGTGACATAGGTGCTGGAAGTGTATTGATCCAAGAAGACAACAATTGTGTTGACCATCCTGTTTGTTACTTTTCTAAAAAGTTTAATGAACATCAGAAAAATTACTCTACTATAGAGAAAGAGTGCCTTGCTCTTATTCTTGCTATTCAGCATTTTGAAGTTTATCTAAATTCTTCAAAGTTACCTGTTGTTGTCTTTAGTGATCACAATCCCCTCACTTTCTTGCATAAACTTAAAAACAAAAATCAAAGGTTGTTGAGGTGGAGCTTATTTTTGCAAGAATATAGTCTTGACATTAGACACATTAAAGGGAAAGATAATTTGTTCCCTGATGCACTTTCACGTGTCTAAAACTGTTATTTGCAGTATTTTAAATTTAACATTTACATATTTATGATATGATTGATTATTTTTTTTGTTGTTGTTTGCTATTGTTTGTAATAGCATTTATATCATATGATTGGTTATGTTTTTGTTGTTGTTTGCAATACACATATAATTATATGAATGTATAAAATTGTTTAACATTTCTCCTATGTTATTTGTAAGTTACATTGTTTGAATTTATGTAAAAGAAATATTCATTTCATTAATATTTCTTTTTCTTGAAGAGGGGAAGTGTTATGTATGCAACTTATTACATGTATATAATTTATACATGACCAGTTGGTATTTCCAATATTATCATTGTTCTATTTTTAGAACATTAACTACATGTATGTACTAGAACTTTCTTAACTGTTGTAGAAAACTCATGCATTATATTTAGATAGAAACTTCTGGAATGTTCTTTATTGTTGAAGTTGCTAGATTATGATTACTTACGAACATAATAGATCTTTCTGGAATTTTCTTAGTTAATATATATAAATTGACATTTTTCATTACTTTTACCTTTTTAGTCATCAGTAATCTTTTAAGTCATCAATATATTTGGAGTATTATTCAACTTGGAAATTAAGTGATTTATTGGAGCTTGGATTATTAATTATTCTTGTGGATTTTATTGTGGGAATTTATTCTAAAGTTTTCTTGGATTTAACTTGGATTTAACTGTGTTATTCAAAAAGGATCATTCCAGGATCAGACTAGACATTTATGATTTCATTTTTATTTGGACTTCAGGTATTTGTAAACATAATTTGTTATTTTATTTTTCTTTAATAATTTTTCTGTAATAAATTTGTTATTGTTACAAGTTTGTTGCTGGCTTTTCTTTCTCGTTACGCCTGGCTCGTAACAATAATTTGTAGAAATATTGTGAACGCAACTCCTCTTAAACTGGATGGCAGATTTTGCTTAAACTTCAAGGCATAAACAACCTTAATGTGTAGATGGTTGTAAAGGAAGAAATTTTTGCTGCGACCAAATTTAACAGAATTATGGACCTTTGTTGATTTTTTCACTACATACCATATAGAAATTTTGTGAACGCAACTCCTCTTAAACAGGATGGCAGATCTTAATAAAAAGTTCCACATCAAAATCTTACATACAGATATGCATGCTCTTGTTTACGAGCACGAAAGGGTTAAGATGTAAATTGTCAAACAAGGTATGGGGAAGACTATTGAGTTTTTAATTGTTGTGCCAAAATACCTCAGTGTTATCAATATGTAATCCTTTCGTACCTTAATTGTCTTATGTCAGGTTTGTGCTTTATTTAGAAATAAAATAGTGTGAAATTAGTTCATGTTATCATGGACCAATGAATGAATTATCACCAAAGTTGTTATGTCAATTTATTATTGTGTCTGTAGTCTTGCATCTAGTTTGGTATTTGTGATAATTACGACTGACCTGTTGTAGTACTCTGCAGTGCAAGGCCAAATTTCAGCCCCATCCCTCTTCTCGGGGAGCATCAGCCGGTTAAACCGGTTCTTGTTAATGTTTGCTTACACCTTATTGATTGGACAACTCTTCCTGAGTTTCAACTCTCATGAGTTTTCGAAAATGTTGCATTTTACACTGTCAGAGCGAGATTCACAGTGTTGCAGATGCTGAAAAGTTACCATTGGCTTTCAAGAAGACCAAAACAGACTGTAAATGTTACATCAGTTTTTTATTTACTGTATTTCTTGGTAATTGATCTATTCTGAGTTCAGCCAACTCCTCTCGTGAGTGTTATGGCAGGGTTGGCAAAGTTTTGACCACCCAGGAAAACCCGTTATACAGTTACTGCTATAGGCAGGAATAATTTGTATGGTCATTAAATTTTCCGGCATGAAAGTTTTTGCTACATTGTACATGTACTTATAACAAAAAAGGCGTGGCACTTCACTGGCAATTAGGCAACAAAAATAGGTTGCTTCATTGCCAAGTGGTTATGGCCACTGATCAGCAGATAAAAACCTCTGGGCCTTCACCCATTGTATTCTTTCATATTAGGAAGCTTTCGAGCTAGCTTATGAAATCAAGGTTTTTATTTTTATCTGGGGCAACAGATGTGCCAACAAAAACAACCGATTTGGCCAAAGGTCAAAGGTGGATATTTTAATCTACTTTCTGAAAATACATCCGATTTTAACAGCATTTAAACTGATGATGTGGATCGCCAATCTGTTAATAAAAATACCATTTTTATGGAGCCGCAAAATTAAACAGGTGTGTGATAAAATAATAATGACAAAAGTTAGTTTATTAATGAAGAAATGACATTTCCAGGACCCCAAAAAATGAATGTGAGCTCTGGATCATGGAAAATGTTGAAGAGGGTGATGGGTGTGTGTTGAAAAATGAGATATACCAAGAATACAGGTATGATGATCCTCGGTGAACTCTTATGAAATCTGATATATAGTTTCTTTTGTAAACCCAATTGCTTAACAGAACATTTGGAAAATACATTAAATCCTTTTTAAAGTGACAATATGCCCATCCAAGTGTATAAATGAGTGAACAGGTGAAAGTCAAAATAAGTTTTCATTTTGCCATAATTCCTGTTAATAAAAACAATTATTTCAAATTAACAATAAACAACGCATGGATCAAAACGATTTGTTCTTAAATATCCATTAGAATTTACCTGTAACGTTCAGTTCATAAAAAGAGTGGGGCAGTCTTTTTATATTTTAGGCAGATTTTAAATTTTATCTTAAACTTTTTCCAATATGAACTGTTGGTCAATCACCATTTTAACAGTCAATATCTTGAAATATTTAGTCAGTTCAGCTCAACTTGAATATGAAAATATGAGCATAATGTCACTTTAAGAGACTTTTTCAAATGATAATTCAAATTTTTGTCATGAAATGTCATGTTTAATTTCTAGGTTGTTGGGGGAGGGAGTGGGGTTTTGCGAAATTATGAGATTACATTATTGTTGGTGATTTTTAACAGTTTATAGGGAGAAACAATTTATGTTTGGCCTTTTTTTTTAAAGACAAAAAATCACTGTTTAAAGTGACATTTTTAAAACATCGCATAGATTAGAGAATAGGTATAGCAAAGAAAAATCATATTGCAATATATTGCAATAGTTACATTTAAAATGCTTGAGATATTCAAGGGTTAGAGCTACAGAACCTCAAAGAGTTAATTGTTTGATATTATGTCCCCATTAAGGATATGTGGGAGGTACACATTTAACTGTCAGTTATTTTTCACCTTAAATAGAAGGTCTCTTCCCACTTGATTCTTTCTATAAATCATGAAGTTTTCCCAAACATCTGAACTTTCACCAGTATTTTTACTTCCAATATTATAAACTTTAAAAATAATTTTGCCCATTAGTCAAATAGGCTAACACCTCTTAACAATTTAGTGTGAAAAACCACTGACTGTAAAGACTCTTTGTAAATCCAAGGGTTTTCCCCCAGAATTTATTCAACTTGACCCATACCCATGGAATTGGGAATTTCAGGGATATTTTATTAAAAATTGGGAAAAACTGCACGGCTTAAATTTTTCTGTGATTAAATTAATGCATACAATCACTGTCTAAGATGGCTTTCTCAAACATTTAATCACTAAAACAATGAAGAAGCCCTTATTTTCAAAGATTGTAGAGTTTGCTATTCAATGTCTTTTTTGTACATTTCGATTGTTTATTTTTCCTGTGGATTTGGAAAAAATATAATTTCAATTTTGTAATATGACCGAACATTGCCTATAAAATAAGCCAATAAAGTACCCAAAATTGTACAGTTAACCATTCCTACACATTCACTTGCATCCAACTCATGTTGTTAATGAAATATTGCTTTGAACTACATGTATTTATAATTGTTGTTGTTTTAGTTACAGACAATACTGTGAGCAGCAGGATTCT
>NW_026866693.1:0-26267 GCF_026571515.1 Ruditapes philippinarum | reverse complement strand
TTTTTGTTCAATACTTTTTTTTGGGTCGAATAGAGTTTTTTAAACTCTTCATTTGAAGTCTTTTCCCGGGTTTTTTTTGAAAAAAATTGTAAAAAATTTCCAAAAAAAAAAAAGAAGTTTTTTAAAAAATTTGGTTTTTTAACCCGGGAAAAATTGGAATGGTTTTTTATGTTTTTATTAACGCATTTAAACGTAAAATTAAGCATGTTTATTTTTAAAATTTTGTTTTAAAATCAAAAAGGTTTCTTTAAAAATATGTTATTTTTTTCCCACTCTATCGCCCAAATTTGGGAAAAAAAAAAAACCTAAAAGGGGTTTTCAGATTAAGTTCACCCACATATTTTTGGGCGTCGTAAAACAGATTATTTAATCTCAATTTGATTTGCATTTGGGTAAAATTTTTAAATATAGATTTCATTCCCCAATTTTGGCTTTCCATCTGTGTACCCCCTCTACTGGCTCTGTTGGGGTTTGGTAGTCCAACAAATTTTAGGGGTGCATAGAAAAACCGGAAAACCGGATAGCCCCGGGAAAATCCCGGGGAAAAAAATCAAAATTTCATAAAAAAAGGGAAAACCCGTTTAATTAATGGGTTTTAAAGTGTTACCAATCGATTTATTAGATCAAAAGTTTTTACGGGACAAGCCCATTTTTTTTAAAAATATTTTTGATAATTTTTTCCCGAGTTTTTAGGAAATAGAAAAATTCTGTGTTTTCCCGGCCCTGCTTTTTAGCTAAGATACATGTACATTCCCGGGATTGGGGAATATTTGTTAAAAAAATTATACAGGGGTTTACTTTTTTTTATTGGTTTGAAAATTTTTCCCAAATGGGATTTTTTATATAAAAAATTTTTCCAGAAAACATTTTTTAATTATAATATGATTTTTATTACTTTTTATTGGGAAAAATTTTAAGGATATATGGGAGGTTTTCCGGTCCTGTTTAAGGTACATGTACTTTCCCGAATAGCAATATAGTTTATCAAAGAATACTTTAAAAAACTTTTTTATTGATTTGAAAGTTTCCCAATCGATTTATTTTTATAAAAAATTTTTCCCAGACAACATTTTTTATAATTAAAATTATGATTATTATAACATTATTTAAGAAAAAATAATTATCAGTGTTTCCCTTTCCTGTGAAAGTTACATATACGAACCGAATGGGAAATTTTAAAATTTTCTAAACCCAATACAAAAGTTTCCTTTTTTTTTTTTTTTAAATTTGAATTGTAAATATTACCAATCAAATTTATTGGGTATGATCCCAGTATTTTTTTTCATGTTTTATTCAAAATTTCTTTTGATTTTTTAAAAAGGTTTTTATAAATTTTAAAATTTAAAATTGAGAATGCTTTCCTTTTTTGTTAAGATATTTTACCGAATACCCACTCGAATTTTCCATAAAAAAAGGGTTCCCAACCTTCTTTTGTATTAAATTAAAAAACTTACCAAGAGATTTATTAGGAAAAAATTCTCCAAGACATAATTTTTTTATAATTAATAATTAGCGAATAAAAAGTTTTAAAATATGATATTTAAAATAGATATATCGAGTGCTTTCCGGTCCCTGCCACATTCCATTATTGCTTTTTCCGGTCCTGTTGAAGAAAATAATAGATAATACATCACCCAAAAAAGCACTGAGTCCTCTTACCTCAGACATTACCGATGGTATATTAAATTAGTTTAATAATGTATGTACCATTGTCTAATATATTTATTTGTTGTAGGACTAATATGGAAGACAAGAGGATTCAAAATAGCAGGAAGAGAAGAACAATAATTGTTTCAAGTGATGTTTTTGATTTTTTGGACAATAAACAGTGGCAATAATAAAAAATAAACGAAACTAATTAAACTAAGAACAAAATAAACAGATATATTGGTCTCTAACTTTTTAGTCTTAAAACAGCAACCTTAGGCAACACTATTATATATACTATACATAATTGAAAAATAAGTATGATATTGAAATCAATTTCAAGGCACACTTCACGCCTTTGTTTATTACAGCCAGGGCACACGGCTGATTGAACGGACACAGGTACGCTGATTTAATTTATCACTTTTAAAGAGGTGTTAAATAATACACAATAAACTCTGGTTGGTGTATTTTAACTGATTGATAATATTTGAGGTATTATATGATTGATGATTTGTTGAAAATGTCATTTAAATTTATTAAATTAAATATCAATTTCTATTTAAAATTATAGGGGGATTATGGGTAAAATTTTCCCAGCTTTCAGTTCGAGTAATTTGGGATTTAGACTAAAAGCCTGATGAGCATAAATGATCATCTTAAGAAAACACTCGGAACTTACATTATGGCGGAGTCATCTCTATAATATATTTATGCCATTGATATTTTATCCCGCGGTCTTGGGTTTCTTCACTTGTCACAAGTCCGAGGTGTTAATTTTTTCTTTTTCGTTGACTGGTTTTTTACTGTGGGTTCTTGGTGCAATTATCGGTCGATTGTCCGTCCGTAGATGTCATGTAACCGGGCTTTTTGATTACGGGGTGGCCGTTTCGAAAAAACGGACAAAATGTTTGCGTCTTTTGTTCGTCGCTCCGTCATGTCTACATACACAGATTTGGTGAGTTGAAATTGTGGAATGAGTTTGTGCGAGGTGCTGAACTCACCAGCACCGATAATGGAATTTTATTCAAATAAGAGTAAATTTTTAATATTCAACCTTGATATAAAGTTCTAAGAAGATTTCGTATATATCCGTTACAAACATTTCTTTTCATGAGTGCCGAAATAACCTTCATTAAACAAAATTATTTTTTATATCAAAAGAGTGTGTAGTTAATTGCATTTACTAATTATCTAATTTAATGTGCATGTAAAGGACAGTGTCTAATTAATGCAACTTCTGATGTGGCATGTCGGTACTCTCAATTATCATAATTGTGTACAAATTGATTAAATCATCACCTTTTTGAGCTACAATATACAAGGTCTTTTTAATCAGCATGGATTAGCACGTGTGATAAAACAATACAACAACTACTGTCCTCCCACTGATGACCACATTGCTTTTCGGTACACATAGTATGGTAAAAAAAAAAGACATAACTGAACGAAAAAATTTTATAAGTTTTTCTTTATTTTACATTATTTAAAAATATAATAATAAAAAATATGGTTCAATGCTTTGAATAACTTATTGGTACTTTTTACACATCCTCTTTCTATCCTTCACACAACCTATAAAATATTAGAAATATGATACATTGATATGAGCCAAGATTGAAAAAATCGTGTAACTTCATAATTTATTCCAGAAACTGAAAGTAAGTTCAACTTAATTAAATCAAGTTTATAACACTTTCACGATAATTAATATGAAGGATAAGTGTGATTTTATTATAAATAAGTATGCGAGTGTAGATTGTACTTTAGCATTACCGAAAAGCAATCAATACAACTTTGTAACAACTTTGAAAATCGCGTAATGAAACAAAAAATATTATAAAAACGTCATGAAATATATGATCTTCAACTACTAAATAGATTGGGTAAACAATTTTCAAACCAATAAAATAAAAGTTTTCATGTATTAATTGGATAAAACAATATTGCTATTCGGTAATGTACATGTATCTTAGCAGGACCGGAAAGCACCTCGATATATCAGTTTTCCTAAATACTCGTAATAATTATCATTATATATTTATAAAAACATGTTGTCTGAAAGATTTTGATCTAATAAATCGATTTGGTAACACTTTCAAACCAATCAAATAAAGTTTTCATGTATTACTTTGATAAACTATATTGCTATTCGGTAAAGTACATGTATCTTAGCAGGACCGGAATAGATGGACCGGAAAGCACTCGACATATCTTATTTTCTAAATAATCGTAAAAATAATCATTATATAATTACAAAAACGTGTTGTCTGAAAGATTTTGATATAATAAATCGATTGGTAACACTTTCAAACCAATAAAATAAAGTTTTCATGTATAACTTTGATAAACAATATTGCTATCCGGTAATGTACATGTATCTTAACAGGACCGGAAAGCACTCGATATCTCTATTTTCCTAAATAGTCGTAATAATTATCAATATATATTTATAAAAATGTCTTGTCTGAAAGATTTTGATCTAATAAATCGATTGGTAACACTTTCAAACGATTAATTAACGTTTTCATAACTGTTTTTATGAGAATTTTGAGTGCTTTCCGGTATTTTCGGTGCTATCCGGTGCTTTCCGGTTTTTCTATGCACCGCTAATTAGACTTGTCAAAGAGACACCGAGATAATTTTGGACGGGCGCTGTCTTTTTCCAAGTCCAACCACGAACTCTGCATTTTATGCACGGACGCTTCCCAATTAGAAGTTGTTGGGAGCGAAAACTAGAAAAGTTTCAAAGAAACGCTCTACATTACCTGAAAGAGAATCGTTTTTTATGCAAGGTTTCCAAATTATCATACTTCTTCAAACGTCGAACAGAAGTCTAAATATTCCACTTTAATTTTTTTAATCGTTGAAAATTATTGAAAAGCGGCGGCCATAAGCGAAAGCCGTGTCATGGTGAAATTGTAAACACTGGTAAAATCCATTCGGTGTAACACAGTATCGGCGGCAAATCGATTGTATTTGCCAAGCTTTATTATAACAATTTGTTTATGTTAATTTATATGAATTATTGCAGGAATAACTCTTTTATTCACACACAAAAATATTTCAGCATTAAAAAAGAGAATTGTGTTAAAGAAAAATTAATGATAACCTTACTTAGAAATTAAATAGTTCATGATGTCCGATGTCAGATCATACTGCATTTAAGTCCGTTTAAAATTGTCAAAAATTAGATATTATTAAGTTGGATTTTTTAACATCTGTGATCATTAGGTGAAATTTCTAACTACCCCTTTTTATTTTTTAACCCCGCCTTGATTTCCCCCCATCGAAAAAACAATTTTAAATTTTAGGTACATCTTTTAAAGAATTATAATTATTAAAAAACTTTATGGGAAACAAAGAAGAATTTTTAAATTTAATTTCACTCCCTATCAATTTCTAGTTTTTATCTTTAAAAAAAATTGAGGGGCGGGGTTTTGTATGGGAAGAAAATTTTAAAAAAACCAAAAATAACTTTAAAAATCTGAAAAAAAAAACTAAAAATTTTAAACCCATTTAAAAAGGGAATTTTTAGGGCGTTCTCAGTTTTTAAAATTTCAATTGTGCACGATTTTTACGGGGTTTATTTATTTAAAAAAAACAAGCGGAAAATTTTGTGACCGGGTTTTTTGATGTTTTAAAAAGCATAACAAAGTAAACGATGGGGGAAAGTTGGAAAGGAAATGTCGCAAAAGGCACCAAAACCTCTGATACCCATTAAAAATTTCCATGTTATCTAGTTACCGTTGAACGCACCTCGAATGTGTCACATTGAAAGTTCCATGATTACCGCCGTATTATGTACACATCTGTGGATGTTGATTAAAAATTTCAACATTATTATGTTTAAGTGATCAATTCTGTTTAAACCGGCGAAAGGGAGCGCACTTGAACCTACCAGAGCCGTCTTTGGCACTCCTGTGTATTTATGTTTCGATTTTTGCAGTTTCAGGCGTTTTTGGTGGGTTTTTTTGGAGGGTGGATACATGAATGTGGATAAGTTTTTTTTCTGTTTCTTTACATTTCTTTGCTTGCTTGCCGAACCTTGTATTGATAATCATTATCTGTTTGTTACGGTTCGGTATACATGTATACAATATGATAAACAAGATGAACAAGGAAAGGCGGCGTTTAATGAACGCAAACCCCACACGACCCAGGAACATGAACCATTGGCAAGGAGCCCAGGAGGATCCTAAATTAAAACGGGAAAGGGCGCAAGGGAGAGCACGGTCAGGCTTATCACTAAAATGTAACTGAGAAGGAAATCAAAGAAAATAAATAAATGAATGATTAATAGGACCACTAAGTTAACGAACACAGGGGAAGGGGGTAGGAAATTCGAGGAGGGGGCGAAATAAAGAAATAAAACTAGGGGCAAACGGAAGATACTTACCAAAGACGAAAAAACAACAAGGGACACAAACAAAAGTGTCACCCAAAACAGTATGAAACAGGACCACTAAATTAACGGGCACATGAGAAGGGATAGGAAATTCGGGGGAGGGGGCGAAATAAAGAAATAAAAACTAGGGGCAAAGGAAGAAACTTACCATAGACGAGAAAACAACAAGGGACACAAACAAAAGTGTCACCAAAACAGTATGAAACAACAATACATACACCTTATACATTTATAAGTCTCTTAATCTGTTCATTTGAAAATTCTGATCTTCTCAATGACTTTTTTTTTTAATATCCTCTAATTAAAATTTATTTCAATTAAAATATGTGACGTTTCCTTTATAGTTACACAGCATATGGCTGGATCACAATAAAGTTCCTTTTTAGTAAATTAATAAAGTATGTCAAGAAGACATTTAACTTTATCAATAGGTTTAATATGGTATTATATATCGGCAATCGGTGAAAAAGAGCTCTTGAAATATTATTTGTACAAATACTGAATAATTTGAAGTGTATTTTAAATAGTTTCCTTCAATATTTCTTTTACGTTCTTAATTGTCATATAAATATGCATGTATAAATGAAGTCAGTATTTTATCCGAGAGTGACATTTGGCAGTCATTAGCAGTAAACAAGAAGGCAAACCACCAATTGATAAATGTTGAGTATATGTATTAAAATATTTAAAAAATATTAAACAACAGTACTTGTACAGAGCCTATTTGCGACCATTGCATTTTAGGTTAAATACAATGATACTTTTCAATAGTATTTAATAATTCACACATTTATTAAAAAAATAATGAATAGATTTATTTCCCCCGATATTTTCGTTTAATTTAATCTTCATGCGTAACCCACACTTACCTGCTAGACACACTGGTAGCTACTACCAGCTTTCACGGAATCGATTTTTTACGATGACGTCATAACATGTCCGCCGAAGATAGAGTAGACAGTACAAATTTGAAATAAATCGCATGTATGCGTTAAGACAGGTACAATCTACTATTTTTTCTAGGAGAAGTTAGTACTAAAATTTATATTCTATTGATCTTTAGAGGTAATTGACGTTACTTTCAGGTTTAAGCAGTAAAAATCAGTCCAAACTATCGATAGTGTTACCGGTAAATTTTCCGTGCGTAAAAATGACAGTTAAAATTAGGCGTAACGGTTTGACAGTAAGAAAAAAAAAGTCTGTAAAATGGGTCAAACCGTTCACGCCAAATTAATTAGGCTAGTTAGGTGGGAAACATTGAAAATGTCTCTGAAAAATCCCAGTGTTGAGTGTTACCCAGGATCGAACCCGGGAGCTCAGGAGTGACAGCCAGTGGTCTCACCAACTGAGCTATAGCGCCACCTAATTTCATACATGTGATATCCCGGCGGGATTTTAAAAAATCCCGATATTTCGACACTGATCCCGATTCCCGATATTACAGCTTGAATTCCCGATATTTAAAAAAAAATCAACATAAAAAAAATCAAACACAGCACCTGTATCTAAAATGTAAACCGTGCCTCCGGGCATTGATTGTTATCTGTCCATATCCTAAATTATAGCGGATTAAATGTTGAGTCGCCAATTGACAGCAAGGTGACGTAATAACCCAAAGTTATACTTAACACGTGTCGTGTGTGTCAGTCAATTGACCTCTTTTATAAATTGCCAGTAGGTATTACACGCTAATGTCATCAAAACGACCCTGTAAATTTACATGTATGAATTCGGCTCAACCTTTGATTTTCTTTGATAAGTGCCGCACTGATAAAGATTAAAGGTGAGCAGAATCATTTAAAGTGGATCATTCAAACACCTGTTTAAGAAGCGGCAAGACCATGTCTTATTAACCTATTTTTAGTGAGTGGGTAATTTTTTTGTTTTGTTTAGGAATTACACAATCATCGCGGCAGAAATGTGGATTTAATTAACAGAAGGATTCTTGCATTTATTTTGAGTCTTCTACTTACATTACATTATTTAACTGTTAGAGTCTTATGTTCATGAACAGTGTTCAATCTAGAGCGCTCCATTGCGCCATTGACCCCCTGACGCCGGCGCAAAACAAATTCAACTGTGGGCCCGACGGGTGCACTCATAGAAAATGCCATTAATGACATTAGAATGCTTTCTTAAACCTGATTAAGTACATAAAAAGTTTCTTGTGAATAATATTAATAAATACTGAATTCAAAACTGAAGTTTGTATAGAAAAACATGAGCATGTTGGTAAGATAGTTACCCCACTCGGTAACCCTTTTAAAACCTTGAGCGCTACGCTCTCTCGGTCCAGGTCTGTAAATACCATGCAGACCTGTTTTTCGTACTGTAACTATTACTTACTTTTGAGTCACAGTTTTTATAAACAAAACAAATCGTCACAGATAATCCAATACGTGCATGTAGTTGTTTTTTAACGGTCAAAACAAATAAATATGCAATAACTTTCCGGAGGAAAAAAACTATATATTTGTGAAAAAGTGCGAGTTAATTATAGAGGTGTGCATAAGTTATTACGAACACGCCTTCAACCAATTAAAAAAGTCTTAAAGATGGAGCTAATCAAACACGATTGGCTAGGGAGTGTCTGACAATTGAGTAAATAAACTTTGATTGGTCTTTGGCTGGTCGGCGCTAAAACATTGTGCATATCAATAATCAATACAGACATCTTAAGCGTGACGTAAGAACTGCTGCCCTGACAAAAGATCAAAGGTACCGGTATGTCAATATACATTGTCTTAGCACCTGTTGACACTTTGTTTTTAGCTCGGATATATTGAGAAGGGTAAATGTTTTTAGCCACTATTGTAAGTTTATAAGCTAATTGCAAAATATGATTTTCCTTTATTTATCAGGCGCTGATTCAAAAACTGAACATTGTTATCAAATATCCCTGGTAACATTTAAATAAGATTCATATGTTTCTTTGAACATTATGTCATTGTATCTTTACCAATCAGTTCTTAAAATTGAGCCTGCATCAACGCTAACAGAACTCTCGAAAAAGGTCCAAATAATGTCATTTTTTAGTTGAGTTAATTATTCTTTCACAGTAAAGATGCAATTCATTTTTTTGTGTGTGTTTTTTTTTTGTGAGGGATATATAGACATTTATAACTAGGCGTTTTTTCCATGTTAAATATTATCAATTTAGACTTGAGAATCTACACAAAATGACCTCCAATACAGTAATATTTGTAGCATAAAAATGATTCACACTAAAAAAAAATATTATTTGACTTGTGAAAATTTTGGCGAAAGAGTTCTTGGACTCGTGAAATTCTGACCCTACTGAGAGCCCTGGCTTGATATTTACCAGCATCCTTTGATCAAATTATGCAGATGCTTGAAATTGACAACATCTAAATGTCAGATCTATTCATTTCTAATCACTTTCACATGTGCTGTTAAAAATGTGACCGTGGGACTTCTGGACATTGTGCTTATGTGTATCATAATACAATGCTGAGGTATTGATCATATTAAGGGACTTAATGGGTTCAAATACCTGGAGTCGATGCATCTCAGGGATTTCTTCCAGGATTTTGGGAACATGACCTATACCCATGATATTGGGAATTTCAGCGGTGTTTTGTTAAAACTTGGGAAAAATGCATTAAAGACTGAAATTTTGCAGTGATTAAATGGATGTAAAGAATTACTGTCTAGGATGGCATCTTCAAACATTTAAGCACTATTACAGTGAAGAAGCCCTTATTTTCAAAGATTTTAGAATTTTTATTCAATATTTTTATTTTGTAACTTTCAATTTGGAATTTTTTCCTGTGGATTGGGAAAATAATATACTATTTTCAATTGGGAATATGACCCAATAACAGCTATAAAATAAGCCAAAAAAATCCCTGCATCTCCTAGCTCCAGCAGGTGAGGTGGTTTGACCCCTGATGTTGCTTTGAAGTCTGTAACACCAGAGGTTAGCTAAAATCATCTTTTCTGTTTTGGCGCAATACCACCTATACTGTGTGTTGCGCCATAACACTGAAACAAACAAACATCTGTGTTTAAATTGTTAAATAAAATTATTATTGAAATGTGAATTTTTTTGTACATATTATATGTTTGTATCATTTTAGACTGAACATTTTGATGTCTGAGGGAAGAACTACAGCGTTATGGCAACTGGAGCTCCTCTGTCACTGCGTTACCACAGTGACCAGCTCAACAATAAAGTATTTATTATCATTCTCTCTTTTATTTTTGTATCATTAAAGGCCCTTTATGTTTTCATTTTTATATCTCAAAATCATTTTATATTTGGTGAACTTTTATAGTTTCCAAAAAGCAACCCATTGATTGACCAATTACCTGAACTCTCTTTTCTTCTGTTGCTATTTTGCAGTTAGTACAAATATAGTGATTTAGTATTTTGTATAAAAGTCAAAATTCTTTTTTGTTTATATTTTGCTGCTTTTACAACAGGTACAAAGCATCAAGCATGATCTAAAACCATTATTTAAACGTTATAAATTCATGTTTGCAATTTCTACAGAAGTAAAAATTTATTGATTTATTTTTATGGCAAAATGTGCCTTTAATACTTGCAGTATAGTTTGTACCTAATTCCCATTTACAGATGCGTTTGTTTTTGATAAAAAACTATAATTTTTAATATAATAATCTATTTTAACCACTTTCTCTGTTAGCCATGTTGTCTGCAGTTTCATTTAGAGAAAAAAAAGTGACATTATGCCCATGTTTTGTACATGTTGAGTTTAAATTATTAAAATATTCAAGAGATTCCTATAATAATGGTGATTAATAATAATAATAATAATAATAATAAAGACTTTATTTAAAGAGGCAACATAGTTAGGCAAGCCCAGTCTTCCCTATGAGCCTCTATCAAAAATGTACATATATACAGTTACAAACAAAGACTTATATAAACAAAGAAAGAAAACTAAATGTATACAAGTTATACAACAAAGAAAAGTTGAGTAATTGAAAAATGCAATAAGAAAATGAATACAAACATTTGAAAGTATGAAATTGTACATTTTATGAGACATACATGTATATATGTGATATTAAAACATAGCTAGATTATTTGGTGCCCACCAGAGAACCACCATTTAAGATAATTTGTTTTGAATGTTTGTAAGTTGGAAGAATTTCTTATGTTTAAAGGGAGGGAGTTCCAAAATTTTGAGCCTGAATATGATAGGGATTTTCTGCAGAATTCAATTCTTGGTTTGGGGACTAAAAGAAGTTTTTGTTCATATGATCTTAATGATTTATTTTCTGTATTTGTAAAAAGATTTTGCATATAATCAGGGAGAAGATTGTTTAGGGACTTGTATACTAAAATGGCCTTTTTATAATTCACTCTATCAGAGAATTTCATCCAGTTCAATTCAGAAAATAACTCATCAGTAGGCGCATCAAAATCTTTATCAAGTATTATTCTTGCTGCACGTTTTTGAAATTTATACATGTCGTTTAAGAGTTCCTTACTGCAATTACCCCAAATAGTGCAACAATAGTCTAAATGAGGAAGAATGTATGCATTAAAGAACATTTTCCTAACTTGAAGATTTAGAAATGGTTTAATTCTCAGAAGTAGATATAGTAAGGAATTGCATTTATTCAGCGTCATCTTGACATGTGTTTTCCAATTAAGTGTATGATCAA
Organism: Ruditapes philippinarum; assembly: GCF_026571515.1. Lineage (NCBI taxonomy): Eukaryota > Metazoa > Mollusca > Bivalvia > Venerida > Veneridae > Ruditapes > Ruditapes philippinarum. The sequence goes on along the minus strand of NW_026866693.1, from coordinate 14,554 downwards.
CATGGACTCCTAAAAGTTTTTCTGTTTCTGAGAATTGAATGCTTTCATCTTGCAGAGTGATGTTGAAATCACTAGAATTATTGATGATATTGTAGATATTATGTGAAGGGGAAATAATCATTGCTTTGGTTTTTTTGGCATTTGGAATCATTGAATTTCTGGTACACCATTGTTGAATAGAGTCAAGGTCAGACTGAAGATTTATACAGATTGAATTGATAGCTTGTCCAAATACTGTAATGGAAGTGTCATCAGCAAACATATTTGAAATGGAATGTGATAAGTGCAAAGGCATGTCATTTATGTAAATAATGAAAAGAAGAGGGCCTAAAACTGAGCCTTGAGGTACACCAGATGTAACATCTTGAGCATTAGAGTATTTTCCTGACACACATACTTGTTGTGAACGATTACTTAAATATGATCTGAACCAAGAAATTGAATTTTTATCTATTTTATACAATTTTAGTTTTTTTAATAACAATTCATGATTGATTAAGTCAAATGCTTTTGTAAGGTCAAGAAATATTGTCCCTATAAGTTTCTCTTCATTTATTGCTTTAATCCAGTTGTCAACAATTGAAGTTAGAGCCGTTTCACAAGAATAATTTGTGCGAAAGCCAGATTGATTTGGTTGAAAAAGAGAGTTAGCTTCAAGAAATGATTTTAGGTGATCACTAACATGTCTTTCTAGAATTTTTGACAGGACTGGTAGTATTGAAATTGGTCTGTAATTGCTTACTTCATTCTTGTTGCCCTTCTTATGTATAGGTGTAACTTTTGCTTTTTTAAATATTGAAGGAAATATGCCATTTGATATACTGAGATTAAATATCTTTTCTAAGGGTTTGGAAATAATTTTAGAACTCATTTTAAGAAATTTAGGTCCTATACCATCTAGACCAGTTGATTTTTTGAAATCAAGAGATTGAAGTTCTTTGATTATGAATTGTTCAGTAATTTCTGGTATTGTAAATGGAGAATCAGTCTTTGAATGCATTTCAATAAACTCATGCAGTTTTATTTCATCTTCTTGTAATAAATTTGAACAATTTGCTGGAGCAGATTTAAAAATATCAATGAAATAGTTATTGAAAACTTCAGCTGTTTTTAGTGGGTCTGTAATTTTATTTCCATCTTCATCTTGAATATAACTTGTCTGGTGATTAGAAGATTTCCCTGATAATTGTTTGAGATTTTTCCACATTTCTTTAGCATTGTTTTTATTGTTATTTATTGTTTCTGAGTAGTAACTTTTCTTAGAACTAGAAATCAGGTTTTTAACTTTGTTTCTCCAATACTTATAATCTTCATTATTATTTATTTTTTTAGCTTTATCTCTTTGTTTAGAGGCATGAAGAATATCAGGATTGTACCAGTCTGGAAGATGTGTGTGTTTTACACGTTTTCGTTTTAGAGGGGCATGTTCATTTAATACCTGACTAAATAAAGAGTTGAAACAATCCAAGGCATCATTTGGATCATCAAATATTTCTATCAATGACCAAGGTTGTTGTTCCAGAGATTCAAGAAATTCTTTCTCATCAAATTTTTTAACATTTCGGTACTGTATTATCTGATGTAAAGACTTTTTTATAATTGTATTAGAAATTTTGCGTGTGAAACAAATTGGAAAATGATCACTTATTGACAACTGAGGGATAGTAATTTCAGAAAATATTATGAGGGAAATTTGTATATAGGTGATCTATTATGGTCTTTGATGTTTTAGTTACTCTGGTGGGTTCTTCAACAACCTGCTTTAAGTTGAAACTGTTAGTAATATTATTCCAACAAGTGTTGTTAGTAGATAGTGTTAGTGGATCATAATTATAGTTGAAATCTCCAGTTAAAATAATTTCCTTGTTTTCAATATATATCTTATCTAATATTTGTTCTAAATCCAAGTTCCAGTTTGCAGGTGATGATGGGGGTCTGTAAATATATCCTAATATAAACGTTTTTTGTTGATTGTTCTTGATTTCAAGCCAGATGGCTTCAATGTTCTCTTTTTGTAAATCACTCCGCGGAAAACAAGAAAAATTTTCATTAACATATATAGACCAACCTTCAGGGGCAAGTCATTGTTTCCTTGGGCAAGAAACTTTATACCCATTGAATAGTACTGGTTGGTTCCAAAAACGGATTCGAAAGTGTGTCTATAACATAAGCTTATAGCTAAGCTTCCTACACTATCAAACTGAAAGAAATTCTGTATTAACCATTTGATAATGAAAAAATATTTATGATAGATATGAAAACTACCAAAATCATAAAAGACTGCTCCACTCTTTTTAAGAATTGAGTTTTACGGATACTTTCAGAATGATTATATAGAAATTTCTGTTGGTCAAGCCGATTATTGATCACTTTTTGTGTCACCTTTGACATATAGGGGTTACTTTTTTCGGCGGGCGTCTTTGTCGGTGTTGGCGCCCCCTAAAGCTTATCCGGAGCATAACTCAGTCACTATAAGTCAGATTCACGCCAAACTTGGTATGCATGCTTCTTTCAATGACCCGAATGACAAGAATTGTTACTGAACTTACTCTGCGCTTTTTAATTTTTGAGTTATTGCTCTTTGTTATTTTTTATACTTTATTTTTGTCCGGGCCATTTCTTCTAAACTACAAAAGCTATGGACTTGAAACTTCATAGGATGATAGATCTTATTAAGAAAAAGTGCAGTGCACAAAAACCGATACTCAGCACTTCTTATTTTTGGAGTTATTGCCCTTTGTTTATTTTCATACTTTATTTTTCTCTGTGCCATTTCTCCAAACTTTAAAAGCTATGGACTTGAAACTTTATAGGATGATAGATTTCAATAATAAGAAGTGCAGTGCATATAAACCATTACTCTGCACATCTAATTTTTTGAGTTATTGCCCTTTGTCAATTTTCATACTTTATTTTTGTCCAGGCCATTTCTCCTAAATTATAAAAGCTATGGACTTGAAACTTCATAGGATGATAGATCTAATTAAGAAGAAGTGCAGTGCACAAGAACTGGTACTCTCCACTTCTTAGTTTTTTAATACTTGCCCTTTATAAATTTTCATAATTTATTTTTTGTCCAGGGCCATTTCTCTATAACTATAAAAGCTATGGACTTGAAACTTCATAGGATGATAGATCTCATTAAGAAGAAGTGCAGTGCACAAAAACTGGTACTCTGATCTTCTTATTTTTAAGTAATTGACATTTGTTTTTTTATATTTCATTCTGGTCTGGCCATTTCTCCTAAACTTTAAAAGCTATGGAGATGAAACTTCATAGGATGATAGATCTCATTGAGAAGAAGTGCAGTGCATAAAAACACGTACTCTGTACTGCATGTTTTTAGAGTTATTGCCCTTTGTTCATTATAATACTTTATTTTTGTCTGGGCCAATTCTCCTACACAATAAAAGCTATTCAAGCTACATCAAGCCTGACTTAACATTGTTACAATCAGTTCAAATGGCACTGAAGTTCAAGGTACATGTACATTGTAAGAGTGGTGTTTATAAATAACTTAAATATAAGAGGAAAATGCCTAAGTGACAGCTATACTGTTCACAGGGCGACACATCCGACTCGTGGAGTTCTAGTTTCATAGAAAAATACATAATTGAACACAAGTATGGCAAAATGTCAAGTTATTTTTATTTTTGCCTATTCACTGAGCATTTACACGTAGGTGGGCATAGTGTCACTTTAATGGAGGTAACTTGATACAGAGCATATGAATTTATGATCAATTTGTTTTGTGACATGTTTCAGGTGGTGTCTGTAATGAGAGAATTTTATCAGACAGGGGAGTTCTGTGATGTCATACTTCACACTGGAAATATTAAAATACACGCACATAGGATTGTGCTGGCTGCATTTAGTCCTTATTTCAGGTAAATCATGATAAACCATTTGTTTTGTTTATAAGCAGGGTTTGTTTTAAGCATATCAGATGAAATCATCTATTTTCTATGACATTGACTTTCGTTGTTTTTTTCTCAACAAGTTCGTAAACTATCATGTATGAGTACATATAACATGATACACATGGGTAAAAGTTCAATACATTTGTATTTAAAATTCATGGAAAACCTTTATTTACCAAATTTTTTTTATAGTTTTTATGTAGAATAAGATGAATTTTGAGTCTAAAAATCTTCAATTCGTGAATAATTCTGATATCTTGTGTAACTTATTTACATACATACATATATAAATTCAACTTATGACAAATGCTATGATCTTGTTGTTTTGAGTGTTGTGTATATTTGTTTTTAGCTCACCTGTCACAAAGTGACAGGGTGAGCTTTTGTGATCGCTTTTCGTCCGCATCCGTAAACTTTTACTTTAAATGACATCTCCTCATAAACCACTAAGCCAATTTCGTCCAAACTTCACAGGAATGTTCCTTTGGCGGTCACCTTTGAAAATTGTTCAAAGAATTTAATTCCATGCAGAACTCTGGTTGCCATGGCAACCAAAAGAAAAAACTTTAAATATCTTCTTCTAAAAAACCCAAAGAGCTAGAGCTTAGATATTTGGCATGAAACATCTTCTAGTGAGTGTCTACCAAGTCTGTTCAAATAAAAGCCCTGGGGTCATTGATTTCCCCTATATGCATATAGTAAAAACTTAAAAAAAACTTCTTTTAAAGAACCGAAAGAGCTAGAGCTAAGATATTTAGCATGAAACATGTTCTAATGGATGTCTACCAAGTTTGTTCAAATAAAGGCCCTGGGGTCAAAATTGGCCCCGCCCTGGGGGTCATTGATTTTCCTTATATGTGTATAGCAAAAACTTAAAAAACCGCTTTGAAAAAATCCCAAATAGCTAGAGTTTAGATATTAAGCATGAAACATCTTCAAGTGAGTGTCTACAAAGTGTGTTCAAATTAAAGCCCTGGGGTCAAAATTGGTCCCGTCCACGGGGGTCATTGATTTCCTTATATGTGTATAGCAAAAACTTAAAAAATCTTCTTTGAAATAACCCAAATAGCTAGAGTTAGTGTTAAGCATGAAACATCTTCTAATAAGTGTCTACAAAGTTTGTTCAAATAAAAAAGCCCTGGGGTCAAAACTGGCCGCCCCAGGGGTGTCATTGTTTTTAACTATATGTGTAAAGTAAAAAACTTAAAAAAATCTTCTTTTAAAAAACCCATTGAGCTAGAGCTTAGATGTTTAGCATGAAACATCTTCTTTTATTGGTTTTCTACCAAGTTTGTTCAAATAAAAAGCCCTTTGGTTAAAATTAACTCTGCCGGGGGGGGGGGGGGAAGGTCATTGTTTTCTTATATGTGTATAGCAAAAACTTTACATCATGAAACATCTTCTAATGGGTGTCTTAATTCCAAGTTTGTTCAAATAAAAGCCCTGGGGTTTAAACTGGCCCCGCTTCGGGGGCCTATATACAGGTGAGCGACAATAGAGTGGTAAAATAGAGTGGTATATTCACTAACAGAAATAAATAAATTTTAGCTTGTATCCATATTTTAAAGTGTGTATCAATATTGTATCAGAAGAAGAATATCATGATATATGGATATTGCTATATTCAATGACAGCCCTAGTCTTATTGTCATTTCATTATTATGTTCATTATACTGTTAAAACATTTCAGAGATTTATTCCACGAGCCTGACAACAACATAAACAGACATCCCATTAGGCAACCACTTGCGTGATGAATGTGTACGCAATTGTTGACTTTACTGATTACTCTAAGCAACATCACTGTAGACTGCAATCAGGCAGATAAAATCCTGCAATCGGCAATTTCTGCAGATCAAAGAAATTTGAAAAACTTTGATACTTCCTGGCGGCTCAAACAAGCTCCTTAAATCTAGTTTTGTAAAAAAACACTATTCTTAATTTCAGTATCATGTTTATTTATTTAACTCAGTTTTGGGAAATTGAGCTTGTAGCTTTCTTTAACAAACTATGCAAAGTCAGTCTCCTTAAGTTAACCAGTTGTGGTGTTATATGATGAAAACTACCGATAATTACCCCCAGTAGGTCAAACCTCAGTTTAAATCAATTAAACCTTAACCAGCGTAGGTCACAACTCCACTGTGTATTGTTGGATTCAACAAATGTGTTTGCATCTTACATAAATAGTAGGATGTAAAAACTATTGTATTCTTCAGTTATTCTAGTTGATTTTTCTAATTACGTTTTGTTGAGAAATGTATGTCAACATTGTGTCTTGATTTTAATCTGCTTTTCTGAAGATAAAAATGAATCAAAACTATTGTGACATTTTGATTTCATTAAGTAGATTTGGAAAGAATACATATATCAATGCTAACTTCTGATTCAAGTTTTGAGTAAATTTTTTTAAAAAACAAGAAGGGACTATCTAATTGAAGAAAAAGAAAAATTACCTCTAGTGTTTTGTTTTTATAAAATGAAGTTTCTTTAATTAAAAAAAACAGGGGGGGGGGGGAGGGAGGGGTTTTTTTAAAAAGGGGGGCAACAAACTTCTCCAGTATTTGTACTACCAACACAAAACTCAAATCTCCACCCAGGACAAAAGACAGGCGTGATGGTTTACGTGAATTGCCTGTGCGGACAATGTATTGGCAGTAGTAACACAAGCCCGACAGTCGTCAGGACCGAGTTCAGGTACAAGTGGTAATGGTTCTGTTGATCATACAGCCTCTGTAAGGGACAATTGACCTCGAACATAGTAGTGCGCCCCCAGTCCCGGTGGTTCAAAAAGAACAGGACCGAGTCAGCCATAGGTAATTGACGTGAAAAGAAATCTCCTTAATCATAATATTGTGATACGCCATAAATAATTTACCAAGTTTTATTTTAGAAACCTCTTCTCTTTGATGGTATGATTTTACAGTATTCACCATAGCTAGCAAATTTATCTGGTTCCATATAAAATGAAATCATTTAAGTTTTGTTATGTTTGTATATTAACTAAAATGTTAATAAAATGTTTATTTGTCATTCATTGGATTTTTTTTATGTGTACTTGTTATATTCAGATCACTATTCTTTACACAAGCAGCTCCTTTGCCATGGAGCGGGCCCGACTTTATGATAATTTTCGATCAGGTATGCAACTTTTCCTGGATTTTCTGTTTCACAATTGGAGTGCCTTTACTTGCTTACACCTCGTTCAACAGCCAACTTCTTATGAAAGGCTTTAACCAGACCTTTCTTCCCAGCTCAGGCGCCTGGGAGAGGTAAGGAGGGTTTTATGGAAAAATACGGGCACCAGTTCATTTCAAAAGAGGAAGAAATAAACCGTCAGACATGAGGAAAACAACATACTGATCACCATCCTACAACCCGTGTCAATATGCTTAAACTGTTTTCAGATTTGTACCTTAATAAGCGCATGTGATGTCAGGCATCGTGATAGTATTAAGGCTCAGGCCTTTCAACTAACAAGATTGATGTCCCCAGTACGTGAAGTTGTCAACTGAAAATACAAATCAAAGACAGTTCTCAGGCTCCAAGACACAGGGATTACGGTGTCGGTTAGCTATGTGCGGAACTTGCGGGAAGTCGATGGTCGTGATCCGCGTCCTGAGTTCATAAGTACAAACCCACGTTCTGCTGTATATCAATGTAATTACTGCGGAAGAGGTTCTCTCGTGCTGGAATTGCATCGACATCGTAGACACACTATGCGTCAAGCTTCAGAGGCTGGCCTCGTTACAGACGAAGTGATCCAAAGATGTTTGATGAGAGCACTAATCAACGCCGACTCCTACGTTGAAGTGGAAAAAGATTGATTTCTGACAGGTCCAGTATGCTGATTAGCCGAATCATCGCATGATTATGATGCACATTGCCTTTATATGAGGAAGGGCGCACCTTCTTGTACCTATTGTATGGAAGAGTCAAAGTACTGATTGGGGACACGTTGACTGTGATGGTAGTCTGGTCAACAGACAGGAGGTAGAGATGGCAGATAAGGAACAACCAACGTGACCTTAGCGAATGGTTACCCTTAGGAAAGTAAATTAAATGTATGAAACATAGCTGTGAAAGGTAGCTTAAAAGCTACTCTCTGTTATTATATACTGAAATTTTAAACTTATAGTGTGATGATATTAGATATCAGTGTTAATGCTGAACATTGACAACTTGTGTCAGAAATGACCATGTAACCTTCATACAAGTAGGACCTGTTTTATACATTTTTGTTGGTTTTGCTATTTTTCTACATCGGAAGATGTATCAGGTTTGTTTAATTCATCAAAATTTAGATAAACTGTTCACATTTACCTCATTTTGTTTAGTTTATCATAAATAAATTAAATAGCTGTGTTATAACAGCCAAATTAATGTAGAAGAAAAATCTTTTTATATTTTATTTTATTACTGTTAAATAATTTCTCATTATATTTGTACAGAATTGTCTGAAAGTAACATAGCTGAGAAGTGATTTTGTTATGTGGATAAAACAAAAGACATGATCTTGCTTTGTGAAAGATTGTCAAAAATTGTTAAATGTTTATTATTGCAAAAACAAAGAGTTTTCTGATTTCATCTTTGTTCTTGTTAACACAAAGTGATAATCACTATTGATTTATTCATTTCCATAATAATGTATGTCACATGATAAGCATGCATGTAAAAAACTCTGTGATTCTTACTAATAGATTTTCTTTACCTTGATTTCTTTTGAATTTGCCTGATTCTGGGAAATGAATCTTCTCAAATAAAGGTAGATTTCTAAAATGATTTTCTTTAATAGGCGCGTAGTTTAAAAAAAAAGATTTTCTTTTGGATATTCAGTCGAAAAGTCAGTATAATCATATGTGGCAATTGTTATGATAGGTCTGTTGTATATATATAATTTTGGATTTTTATTGAGTTAAGAGACGTTACAGTTATATATAGTTGTGATTTGGTTGATTATTTTTAAACACTTGTTGGGCAATGTGTTATATGTATTTTATATTTTTTCTTAGATCTTTTTCTTATTAGTATTAATGTGAATTTTTGAAACTTTTATTGATTGTTTTAGGGATGTTTCAAAAATATGTTGCCTTGTACTATTTTTGAAATTTTTGTATTTTTGTATTTTAGTATGTTACTTGTAGAAATTTAATTCTTATAAATTCTATGATAATGTTTATTTTAACATTAAGGTGACAGGAGCAGAGTTTCAGTTTCCACCTCCTTAACTATTCACATTTTAATCTTTTTTTCCTGAAATATTAATTTATTGAAACTTTATAAAATATACCAATAAAAGATTGACTGTAGAAGGAGAAAAATAGAACTATATCAAAATCAATCTTAATGGGGTGGTCAAGATGTTCAAGGGTGCTTGCCTTAGAAACATAGGGTCATGACCTTGAAAACTAGGTCATGACCTTGTTTCCTTATTGGCACCAGTAACTGGTTACGTTAACAGGGATGTACTGGCAGATTAGTTATAAATAAGCTACATGTTGATGTCAAATTAAGTGAAATATTGGTGTTTGAATTAAAGCCAATACTGTTTAGATAATGATGAGTCCATGACCATGACTGCTCATTATGCGCATGAATTGCCTTCCATATAGAGTCTGGCTATCAAATCATTTAATTGTAGTTTGACATTCTTTCTCGTTTATGTCGGCTAACAACAATTCTTATCATCATTTCTATTCATACATTATTATAAGGACTGTTTAAAGGAGTTTGAGTCTATTTAGGAAATTACCGTTCTGTGTTAAATGTCTAGGCAAGGTGTGGTTGGCAGTTTACCAAAATGTCTTTATTGTCTTTCAGCATTAGAAATAAGCTGCCTTACCTGTTAGTAAAAGCTCTTGTTTAAATGATAGCTTGATAATTTTTTTAAGTTGCTAAGAAAGTGTTGGCAATAATCAGTTTTGATACTAGTATTCACTTGATTTAATTTTTTTTAATTTTTAAGTTTGTTAATTGATTTTACACCGTACATTGATGTATGTAAAATTGTTAAACATTTTGTTTTATTTAATATTTTAAAGATTTTTTTTTTATTTATTCTATTATTTTAGATCTAATCGTATAAGGAACCTGAACAAAGAGTAGGGTTAAAGGTGGTCTCTTGATGTTATAACTCTAAAAATATAATTAAATAATTTGTCTTTCTTGAAATACAAAAAAAGAATGTTTTTTGGTTTTTTTGAGATGACAAACGAAAAATGTCTTGACATCTGAATCATAAAGTTACTGTTCTCAGTGAATTAGATATATACTACATCAGCTTAAGTTTTACCTTGAGCTCCAGGTTAACCTTGAAACTTCGTTTGATCTTTGAAGTCAGTTAACCTTGAAGCTTTGTTTGACATTGAAAGCTCCAGGTTACCTTGAAGTTAGTTTGACTTGAAGCTTTCATTTTTAACCTTGAACTGCTGGGATGAAGTATAATGCAGTATTTGCACTAGATAGAGCCATGCCAGTCAGACAGTGGCGATGACAGTCTCGACTTGGCTCTGTGTGCGAGCTAAGTAAATAAACATTTCCTTGATATAACCCAAACTTAGTAAAATGATATATCCCAACTGGAAAGCTGGGACAAGTCCATTTAGAAATTCAGCAGGTCAATGGGTAATTCTAAATGCCTAAACAAAGTCCGACAGTGTTGGGTAAGTGTCGAAAACAGTTTCATGATATCTATTATGACTTTGGTATATTTAGATACTTATACTGTATGGATATAGGAATGGTAGTGAAAATTTTAGAACTTTGTTTTATATTTTTCACAACGCTGTGCTGGGCACTGGTGATGCTTACACAGTTTTTGTCTTGAACATGTCTGTAAAAGTTATTGATTATTAAGGCTTGTTCTAACCCATTTTTAACTATAGTATGGTTTTTTTTCATTTCGCAAATGTTGTTTTCTTATTCATTTTGCATTATACTGTAATTTCTTGTTTGTATATATTTTACGTAGATCTCTGAGATTGTTTCATTTATTGTATTCTTGTTTGAAAGTCCTCATGCCCAAACTATGGTCAATACTGGTGTTATTTAGTATTGATTATAAGATTTGATTATTTATTTAAGAATAAAATTTATCCCAACTTGATTATTATCGCTTCAGACATCACTGTTTGTGAGTTCGGATGCGAGGAATTATTCACGAGGCGTAGCCGATGATATTAATGCATGCGCATCCGAGCGACCAAACAATGATGTTTATTCCACGATCAATCACGATTTGGGATATATTTATTTCATTCATAAACCAACTAAACAAAAAAATTAGCTGCCGTACTGCTATTAAGCAAATTGCGCCTGATTTGTTTCTGTATTATTGCAGCGGTCTCGGATTATATTGTGGTTAACGTCAACATGTATAATGATTTACGTCAACATTGTTAATAAGAACGATCAAACAGTGACTCTATTGCAAATAAAACCACACTTTCAGGATTATTCATATATCAAATAGGGAAAAAATGCGGGTCGATATTTAATAAACAATAGCTTATTAAATTTTGGTTATGTAAACAGAAGTTATGTTATAGATATGTAAACAATTAAGTTTGTTCAAAATTGAAAACATAGGATTGGTGAGATGTTGGAAATAGCAGTTGGTAACTTTGAAGAAATATCTTATGTTTTATCTTAGTAATGTATGGAAACAATAAACTTGATATGATAATTAAAAAGTAGTTTAAAGAATGAAAAAAACAGTTTGTGTAGATTTGAACACACAGCAGTATTGATGTTAATATAAAAACATAGTTATGGTGTGATTTGGAGGATTACTTGTCATGCGTGTCTTGTTAAATTTTATTGTATTCTGTTGATTACTTTTGCCATTTAAATTATTGATTATTATTGTTTAAAAAAACGTGCTTAAATTCCATTTTGATTCATGTGCAAGGGAATTTTTTCAATGTTATCTAAGCAAGTTTTTATTGTTATTTTGTTACGTCTAGTGTGGTGATTTAACATACGGTGTTTCTCTACCACACCAATAGACAATTGTTTTTTTTTTCCAATCGTTGACATTATTAATAGTACATGACATAAATGACTCACTGTTTTGATGATCATTATTTTTAAGGAGAATGTTGTTAAAATGGCTATTAAAGATTTTTTGTTACATATATGTCTACTTTATCTGTGTCGGTGATTTTTTATCTCTAAACGTATTGTTTAACTAAAATTATATATATAACCATATTTAAAGAAGAATAAGTGTACACGCTAATCATATATTTATGATATAAGTTTCTTGCCTGACTTCCTGTAAATAATTATATATTTTGTGTATATTAGTATGTCAACTGTAAATAGTTAGATCTATAAAGATTATAAATACACTCTGTTTAGCACACAAGGATTTATGTTCGGAGAAAGATAAGTCACAAGGTAAACTTTCAATAACGGGAAAGATTTTGTTTATTAACTGTAAATTAAGAATTATGATTAATATAGATTTGTTCTTTATTTTCTAAGGTTAGAATATGTTATATATTTGGAAAATTTATTAACATTTAGATAATTTTGCTATCTTTTATATTTGAGAGACGATATTATTTGAAAGTTTTCTTTATTTATAAAAAAAGTTTATGCTTCATTGACATGTATATTTGGATATTATAATGTATATTGTTTATCTTGACAAAATATTATTCTGCGAAAGGTAGTTAGGTATATGTTTCTTTGTTCATTGTTTTTATTTTTTTTCCTTATTTGGTTGATCTGAGGAGGAATAAGCATGATTGGTTATCATCTATTCATTTTGTTATAAACTAATTGGTATTTTTACCAGTATTTTATAAATTAGTGTTCAGGAGACAGATTGTTAGTGAGAATTTATCATATGGCAGACCAGTCTGTATTGTCTATAGATTGGTTTGTTTTCAAACTTGTTAGACTGGTTTTTTTTTTTTTCACAAAAAATTCTTTCATTGTGAAAGAACAGAAAACTAATAATTTAAAATTCTTTCTTAGTGAAAGAACAGAATAAAAATTTTATTTTTCATTTTTCAAGATTTGAAAAAGAAAATTTTCCCTACATGTTATTTTAGCTTTTTGCTGAATTTGTTTTTGTTCAGAGTTTGGCATAATGTGTCTTTTATTTTTTTTAAAATATTATATTTTTTCACTGTTTAAAAAAACTTTTTTTAATCGTGGAAAATGATCACTTACTTTTTTGTGGATGATACATCAGCGCAAAAGAAATTTTAAATCGGGAAAATTAAAAAGAGTATATAGCAGTAACACATTTTACAAAAAATCTTTCTTTGTATTTCACACATATACAGTATAATAAAAAAAAATGTAGTTTCACAAGAACATGATTTTTGTATTTCATGCTGCTATAAAAATATTTGCATACAAGAAGGTAGTAATCTGCATCTATAAAAATAGTGAAAAAAGGATGCCATAAATAATGCCCCGTACAATGTAATATTATTACAGATTCATGTATTTTATTATATATTTTTCCAGTTTATTTTTTTTTTATCATTTTATTTTGTGTTTCAATTTATATAGGGGGCTTAAAAACTACCCAGACTAAAACATTTTGATTTTTATAGTTGTTTATGTGTACGAAAAAGTATGAAAACATGTAAGTGCATTTGATGTTTTAAAAAAATAGTTTTTTATTTTAATAGAAAAATGAAATTTTAAAGGTTTCAATAATTTAGGCAAGTAAAATTTGATTTAATTGGTTTTAGTTTTTTCAAAAAACCCAAAAATTGTTTTTTTTTTAAATAAACCAGTGTTTTTATTTATTTGATAAGTTAATGGTTAAACCATTAAGCAAAGATAACCAGTCTAAATTGTTTTTCTGTATTTAACATAAACCGGTCTACTTTTTTCCCCAATGTTTAAAAAAAACCAGTCTACTTTGTTTCCTATTGTTTAACATAAACCAGTTCTTTTTTTTAATTTTTAACATAAACCCGTCTGATTTTTCTTAACCATTTTCTTGTTTTTTAATGTTTAACTAAACCGTCTATTTTGTTTCCTAAAGAGTTACTTTTTTTCTGAAAATAAAAAAGAAACCAGTCTGGTTCATTTTTAATTGTTTAAAACCCCGTCGTCTACAACTAAAAAACCTTATGTAAAAATTTTTTAACCATGTAAAAAAAAAATTTTTTTACCAACATAAAAGAAAACACAAAAAAATTACAGTCATACACATAACTGTTTTTAAAGTTATTGACTATGTTAAATGATTGGGTTTTTTTTGATAAAAAATTCATAGAATTTTTGATATACACCTTGACGAAAATTTTTAAGTACTCTGCAACCCCTCTAAAAAACATTATTTTCCAAAAATATGATCATTAAAAATTAATTAATTTTCGGCTATGTTGAATAATGATTCTGCAAACATTGAAAAAATTAGAGATTCAGTCTTTCACCAAATAACATTTTAAAAAAAATTTTTAAAGATAATTTTTTTTTGTAAGGAAAATATTTTAAAATTTCATTGGTTATTAAGAGTTTGTGGCAAAATAGGGGGTAGATGTGTTTTAACAATGTAAGATATCAAAATTTTTTTTGGGCCCCCTAAAACTTTTCTTAATCTGGGTACAGAGACTGTTTTCCTAGCTGAATTTAAATAACTTTTTCCAATTATTTTGTCGTTT
>NW_026866692.1:0-8995 GCF_026571515.1 Ruditapes philippinarum | reverse complement strand
TTATTGCAAGCAATAAAATAGTCGAGCCTGTTTACAGACAGCTTTTGTTTTTAAGATGCATTATGTTAATTATCTTAACAATGTTTCAGAGATGTTTTCATAATTATACTGGTAGAAATTTGTTCCTTGTTTTGTTCTTTTGATACATGCTATAATATTTGTTTAAGGTATGATATTTGACATGTTATTAATCAAAGATATAATTTGAAATTTAGTATGTTACATTGACTTGAAGTCTCATATGATATAATATTGATAAATCCTTAATTGATAGTTTTCTGTATTATAAGTAGATATATTAGAACATAAAACTGGACAAACTGTTTATGATTTGCTGTGTTCTTGTACACAACACTGTTACATAATCTTTTATATTGTATGTCAGTTACTAAAATCATGATTTTTCTAGTATTACTAATTTTTTTTTTAAGTACTTTCTTAGTTTTATGTATAAAAACCCTTAAAAGGACTACTCCAATGAGGTTATTTTTGACATGATGAGACTGGAATTTTTTTTAATTATTTTTATATCAATGATGTAGCTGTATACTGATAACACCTGTACAAAATTTAAGATCCTTTGCTCATTTTGCTTTTCCAAAAAATCATTTTTTATTATACAATATGACTAAAAATGAAAAGTGATTAAATGCTTTTAACCCAATTTGGCTAGGAATCACACTAAATGTTGATTTATAATTTAATTCTTAATAATTTCTTTATTCAAAATACTTCCTATGTTATTCTGTTTTTAAATACCCTTGTGGATCTATGTTAGATTTTAAAATTTTATGTTTTTTAGGGCTTTTGAACTCGTGTGGAGCTAGCTCTTTTAACTGAATATGCTGGAACTTTTCAAGCTAATTTATCATTAATGAAATGTAAAACAAGCAAACATTCATGCATGAGGAAAATAAGATATTGCTCTTTTTTGCATTCATATATTGGAATACAAAATTATAATAATGTGAAGAAGTCTTGTCTATGATATATGAGCCGTGTCATGACAAAACCAACATAATGGGTTTGCGACCAGCATGGATCCAGACCAGCCTGCGCATCCGCGCAGTCTGATCGCAAATGCACTATGTTGGTCCATGCTGTTCGCTATCAGTCTTCTTCTTGTAATAGACTTGGTAAGCGAACAGCATTGATCCTGATCAGACTGCGCGGATGTGCAGGCTGGTCTGGATCCATGCTGGTCGCAAAGCCATTATGTTGGTTTTGTCATGACGCGGCTCATATGTATTAAATAAATGTAATGGTGAACATTTGAAGAGGTATTATGTTAAGAGTTTAATGTTAGACTGCTAAACATGCAGACTTAGGTTAAAATTTTGTTTGAACAATGTCTTACATGTATTTTACAGCAGGTGATTTGGTTGAAATTAAGGGCATTATAGCTTGTTTTTTTAACTAGAATTATGTTTTATTTGCAGAATGTTTAATCAATTGGTGTTTTAATGGATAGATGTAATTTGCTTAATATTCATACATTTTACATTGTATTAGGAGACAATATTTAGCAAAATTCATCATTTTACTTTGATTCATATGTCATTTACATTTCTGAAAAAAAAAAAAGTTCCTTGCTTTTTTTATACTCTAGATTTTTCTTTTTATTTGCATCTATCCCAGCAAACTCTTTTTTTTCCATTTAATTTGCTGTAATTGTGAAATTTGCTTACTATACCAGTATATTATTATAACCAGATTATTGTTATAATCTACATGTATCTAGTACAATTTTTATTTGAGCCGCGTCACGACAAAACCAACATAGTGTGTTTGCGACCAGCATGAATCCACACAGTCTGATCAGGATCCATGCTGTTCGCTGTCAGTTCCTCCACTTGTAATAAAGTTGGTAAGCAAACAGCATGGATCCTGATCAG
The DNA here is from genome assembly GCF_026571515.1 of Ruditapes philippinarum. NCBI lineage: Eukaryota > Metazoa > Mollusca > Bivalvia > Venerida > Veneridae > Ruditapes > Ruditapes philippinarum. The sequence continues at coordinate 7,100 of NW_026866692.1, read as the reverse complement.
ACTGGGCGGATGCGCAGGCTGGTCTGGATCTATGTTGGTCGCAACCGCACTATGTTGGTTTTGTTGTGACTCGGCTCATTTCATTATTACTTCATTGATATCACTACATGATAAGAACTACTCCTCCTATAGAATGAAAAGAGTCATTCCATCTTATGATCTAAGTCACTAAACTTACATCATAAATGTCACTACAAAACAAGGATAATATCATCTGTTTCACTTCATATTGATAATTACTTAATCTTTGTCTCTACAAAACAGGTATTACATCATATATATCACTACATTCTGATAAATACTTCATCTATGTCACTATTTAACAATTTATATCTACCAAATCTTCGCTGTTTAGTTAAAAGAGTTCAAATCTGTCTTGTGGGTAAGCTTGTAGGTTAGCGTGTGATAGTCAGCATTTAACTGAAATTACATATGTCCGGCTTTTTGCAGTCCAAGGACATATTTTATGACAATAATGCTCAAGAATATAATTGGTTGAAGTTTTGTTTTAAATGTTACCATCAAGTAGGTATGACAGGTTGATTAAATGGGATACTATTTAGTGAAAGTTGTTGCAGATTGAACAAACTAACTTTACCACAGTATTGTAAAGATGATGCAAGCTTATTATACAAAATATATTTAAATCACTGATATATGTACATGTATGTTTTGTTGTTTGTCTTAATAACTTCTTGACTTGCAATAATTCACAGAGCCATATTTAACAGTTTTGCATATTGCATTTGAAAAGTGTAATTTGTGTTTAGATTTTCTATAGAACTGTATAAATTAATTTTGTTCAGAATTGTCCACAATTGTTAAAAAAATCAGGAAGTGGTGTAGATTATATTAAGATATTTATTGTGTGAGAATGATTGTATGTATATGAATGATAGAGGATAGATTATTTATATGTTTTATCTTACACTGTCTTAATTTGAAATATATCCAAAATGAATGTGTTTTTTTTATGTGTAGAATCAAGGGAGGTAACCTGCATCTTAAGTCAAGAACAATCACTACACAGTTATGTGCACATTATCCAGAAAATAGAATTGATCAGTAAAATAATTCTTACTAGTATTACATTGCTCCTTTGTGTTGTTTCACTGTATAAACCAACAAGGGTATTTTGTGACAATGTCACCCTTGTTAATTATGAACTCTTATTCTGCTGGGATCTTATGGTAGTAATTTGAAACCATTTGTAGTTTTTATATTCCAGTGTTAATTTAATTACAGTTTTTATCCCAAAGAATGATAAGATTGGTAGGGTATATTGTGTTTTGATCTGTCAATTTGTTTGCCTGTCATAAACTGAAACCTTGAAAACCTTGATTGTAACATGAATGTCCTTATCACCTAAAGCCTCCATACTTAACTAATACATTCATTTTGATGAGCTGTACCCACCAGACCTAGTTAGAAGTCAAGGTCACTACCATGGTGCATGACGTTCAGCTGAACATAGTGCTTGTAGATTTATTGAATTCAAAATAATAAATGCAAAGATAATTAATATATGAAATATAATGTAACTTTTATATTCTACATAAAATACATCATAAATTAATTCATTTTTTATGCCCGGGTCTCTAGCCCATAGGTCATGGTCACAGCAGGGGATTGTATTTGACTGTTAGCCATAAGTGCTGGTAGTGTTCTTGTCTGGGCCATTAGCCTGAAACTTCTGTATGACGGATTTTTAAAATAAATTGGTACTTAAGACCTATGCAGGGATGATCTATGAAAATGGCTAAATTGCTCTGTTCTGGTTGACAAAAAGGAGCCTAGATTTTGGAAAAAAAAAAACAACAAAAAAACTTTAAGCAATATTTATTAATCAAACACTTCATAGATCATGTTGGAATACTATGAAAACAATTAATGGGTTGGAAAATCTTGGTTAAATTCAATAGAAAATTTCCTTGGATGGTCTGATTAAAAATGCTTAAATTATTGTTTTTGCTGCACAAGATAGCTGCCTGCGATCTGAATAAAGTCATAAATCTTTAAACCACAACTCAGCTGCTTAGCACGACCTGATGAAACACAACAGGGATGAGCTTAAAATGAAATCTTGTTCATGTAATCATATATCCTCAGGTGAACGATTTAGGACCATCATGACCTTCTTGTAAGCTAAAAAAAGATCAGAAATTGATATGCAAGTATATGTTGTTTATACTATATACAGTTTTGCATAAAATAATGTAAGGTTTGACATTCAAGTGTTTAACTGAAAAGTTGCCATGTAACATTGTTTATGTGACAATAATGATTCAACCCTTTAAATAAAGAAAAAAGAAAACTGTTTTATTTTTATTATGATTTGCACATATTTAAAAGCTGTTTTGTACACAAGGAGGCACACGATAGTAGGTTACAATATTCATGAATAGAAGAAATTTAACTATGCCTGCAACATTGTCTTATTTTACTGAGTGGACGACCACTTAGATTAACATTTTAAAGTTTGATTAAATTGTTATGATTAAATATATTGCTATAAATAACACTTAATATTAAATAAATTTCTTATGTAAAGAAAATGCCAAAGACGTTAGAATAAACTTCACTTCAAGGTTGTTAATTTTTTCTGGTTCTTCAGGATCATTGATTCCAGCACTTTAAGTGTTGAAAATTCATTAGCGCTCAAGCTGGGGCTTGGGGCGTGAGGGATGTTTCCCCTCAAGTACAGACTCGGTCAAACCGAGTCTACAATTTTCATGTGGTTTTGTTGTGATTAATGCTTCCGGGGGTATACAGTTTATCCAGATTTTGTATAAGTTAATGCTGTTTTGTTGAAGAAAACATTAACATGTCAAAACAACCCTCTCATATTTAATAGACAAGTAAACTTATTTATTTGAAAGATTTTTTAAGAACTTTTTAATCGGCGCTAGCATTAACCTATTAGTATTTGTGTTTTGAATAACAAAGGGATGGCTGTCCCAAAAATGTGTTGTTTTAAGATAAATATTAGAAAATAGATAAAGGTTATATTAATTTTCTCTCTTATTGTACCAAACATTTTATTTCACCAATGAAATGATTTTTTTTTAAAATAAAAAAGAGATCTTTTAAAATGTTAGTTTTGCTTTTCGAGGATCAGAAGATAATCTTGATGTCAACCTGATTTAAAGCTCCATTTTATACACCTTTTCTCTTTGTTTTTACTCCATTTGTAATAACAATGTGTGTCTGGTATGAAATACATAATGACAGTGTTGGAAACAAGATGCTTGTCTGACATGCACATTTTTGCCCATGGAAAAAGTAGGAGACATGTAATGGGATCACCCCCGGGAGCCGCCTAGTTTAGTCCATAGCATATTTTCTACGAGATGAAGAGATTTAAGTATTACTGGATACATATGTTCTCATGCATGCTTGAACTATGTGTTTAGGTCAATGTCATTGAGGGAGCAAAGGAAAACACTTGTACGGAGCAAAACTTCAATATGCATTTAGAAATTTTCATATAACTGACGCAAATTTTCGTCATGAGACGGTGTGTCGCTTTTAAGTAACGGAAAATCCTTCGGTCAAAGTCACACTTAATAGGTCTGATAAAGATATGAATATGTTTATGAATAATTTTGTTGTCTTAAATGAAGGAATATGTCGAAATTATTGTAACTCATGAGACTGAGTCATGCCCGCTCAATCTAGTTCAATATGATAAATTATGTAAGGTCATTGTCACTAGGGATAATGAAATGTCCTGATTTTGTCCAGCGTATATCCTTTACATACATTGATTTAGTATTCATTAACATTAATGTTCATAACTAGAATAAAGGCATAATATTTGTTCAGATAGTTTATTTTCAGAAGAAAATGCCTGTTTTACAGGCATTGATATATCTATATCATTGCAAAATTAAAGTGTAGAAAGCTATATATCTGTGGTTCAATTTTGAAAACGAAAGCTTCCAAAATGCTTGTATGAAAAGTGAAAGTATATTGCCTTAAAACCGAATAGCGCATGCATGAAATCATTGACCCTACTTAAAATAGCCGCATAATATTTTGTTCTGGAACATTTTATTCTGTTTACGTACAATATTCATGTTTGTTATATCGTAAAACGACTATAAGATTATGGAAACAATATTATTTTACCGTTGATCAATCTATAAAAATATTTCACAAGATATAGCTTTAAATTATACACGTATTTACTGTTGAAGGTTGGTATGCTGGCCAAAGTCACTGGTAAGAGGTCTAGCATCTCACTGATGAGTACAAGACCGAGAGATGTAAACGTTTACAAGCGTTGTAAAATAATCTGGAAACAAAGTAATCCCTCGGAAGTATTAATCACAACAAAATTACGTAAGAATTTCAGACTCGGTTTGATTGAGTCTGTACATGAGGGATAAAGTGCAACTTCCCTAACGCTCCCTAGCACTGGCTTGAGCGGTACTCAATTCTCAACACTCAATAGTTCTGGCATCAATGATATCGACCAGAAAAATATAACAACACTGAAGAGAAGTACGGGGCAACTTTTTTACAGCTGCCACACAGCACTTGACACCTGCTATTGTGAAGTATAAAAATCTGGAAACAAAGTGATCCCTCGGAAGCATTATAATCATAACAAAATTACTTAAGCCAAATAAATTTCACTTCGTTTATTTCATTAATGAAACTTTGTGCGGATATATACTGATTTTTTTACCGGTATTATCACTCACTTAAATTGAGCCGTGTAATGACAAAACGAACATAATGGGTTTGCGACCAGCATGGATCTAGACCAGCCTGCGCATCCGCGCAGTCTTATCAGGATCCATGCTGTTCGCTATCAGTTTCTCTACTTTTAATAGGATTGGTAAGCGAACAGCATGGATCCTGATCAGACTGAGCGGATGCGCAGGCTGGCTGGATCCATGCTGGTCGCAAACCCATTATGTTGGTTTTGTCGTGACACGGCTAAATTATAATTGATTAGCCCCAAAATTCTATGATATACGGGCTATATCTCGCTTTCTTAACACGCATTCGCCAGCGATTTGGGAATGGTCGAGAAATTTAGATTGGTTCTATGCGTAGTTAACTTTATGCAAGTCATCCCAGATCTAGACTTAATTAAAAAACTTTAATGCTGCTATTTAACTCTTTTTGCTATAGAATTTTGATTAAATGTATATCTCAATTTTACCATTTTCAAAGCTAAAAAGCTGTAAATGAAAAAAGATCGTTTTGTTATTGAATATTTTGTGCGAAGGAAAATAAAAATACCGAAAAGAAAATGATCAAAAGCAACGGTTATTTTGATAAACCATTCTCTCGGGTGGCTCAAACAACAAGTGGAATCATTCCTTCGCCTTTAAGCAACAGTTAAACAGAGCTGGTTCGTTGACGGACATATTTTAAATACTTTTATGGAAGACATGTTGAACCGAACGATTTTACACAAAGGACATCCAGTTTGCAGATTTGATTCCTGGTTGGCCAGGATAAAAAATTCGGAAACAGAATATTTAGAGATAGATACTTCAATTTCTTTTCTTTAAAAAAATCTAAGACTCCTTTATGCCTTATAAAAGAGGATAATTGACATTAGAAGAAACCTTTAAGCGTTTTTAAAGTGTAACCCGTGTATCATTTCCAGTTTATCACTGGTATATTGTATCCCAAGGTTGGTATTTGCCTAACTGTTGTGTCATCTTTGTTTGCCTAACTGTGGTAATGTTATTGTATGGTCTGTTTCGTAAGAGAGGTCACTGCAAGTTGAAAGGTTGAATGAATGTGTTCACTAATATTTCACGTACATGACCCTAAAAACCTGCGAAACATCTTGCTTAAGTAAAATATTTCCCTCCGCCAGTTCCACATAGTACGAGTAACTGATAACTTACTTTACAGTACTGAAGTATAGTTGTTTGATATTACTTAGTCGTTACTTACAATAGCGAACTTGAACAACGTTCATTGAAAGTTCTTGTATGCTGATCCTGGTAAGAATTTATATATTTCTAATGTCATATTCTTTTCCATTGATGAATTGGGTGAAATGTGTAATTTTATCATTTTGTAAAACGTTATTCCTTTGTATATTGTTTGTAGACTCGTTTTGTGTCTGTCAAACAATAAAAAGATGAAATAGAAGCAAATCTTCAATATTTTATCCCCGGTTACTACAGATTAGAAACAAAACACAGTTACAGAACAAAGACTATCTACAGAATGTAGTCTTCTAAAAGACCAGAAGTTTATAGTCGATCAAATAGAACAGATAATTATATTGAAACCTGTAGAGTCAAAAGTCCACATATGCAAAAGATATAATTTTTTATTCTTACACATTTTGCATGAAAAAAAATCGAAGCACTGATTTTACTGAACCTAACTCAAATTATTTGTAACTTTGCAAAAGCAAGTAAAGTTATGCAATAATGGCATAAACCACGGGTAGTAGTAACCCCCCCCCGGTTTGTGTGTAAACAAACCGGCGCCATCTTGGATCTATATTTAGATACGTTAGGCCATTTTGGTTACTATAAATAGTAACTTATTTGCATATAAGACTTTAGCTATTGATTGGATGTTATTTTTAGATGTACCCAGGATGCAACGTAGACTAGCATCTATATTTAGTTACGATGACATAAGTTTGCACAGTTTGACCCGTACAGGTCAGTACATTATTGAAAGAGTGAGGTATATACACGTACATCCTGACAGTTTTACGGAATTCAGTTGACAATATTATATCATGTATGAGACATGACACATAGGAAATAGTACGATTACGTGTGTTTTGCAACACATATCAAATGTGTAGATGTATTAAACGAAAGGTCATTTAGTAATTTATTTGCATATAAGACTTTAGGTATTGATTGAATGTTATTTTTAGATGTACCCAGGATGCAACGCAGATTCCTTTTCATATCGGGGACAGGAAAGGTTTAAACCGACACGGGTTGCATTTCGTGCCCTACAATTCCTCGCCCTAGAAAAGTACTCCTGTAGGGTACAATAAAATACCAGAATCAATAGAATAGTTATCAATAACATATAATTTAAACGGAATCAATAGAACAATTCCAATAAACAAGACTGCGTTAAAATTTACGGGG
>NW_026866691.1:0-6958 GCF_026571515.1 Ruditapes philippinarum | reverse complement strand
CAAAAACATAATGCGCCCCCAGCAGTGCTTTCAGCGCTTTGATTATGTTACTATGTAATCATTTGTCTCTACCAAATCCACGTGTATTATCTATGTAATAAATTTGAATATACATTTTGTATACTCAAATTGCATCAGCGTTATCAGCCTTTTTAGAAACACCTGACCTGGCTAATTAAAATATGCAAATCGCAATTATCACTATCAGCACTGGTCTCTTCATGAAAAAGTGGCTACACTAATTACCGTCGAGTAAGAGCCGATTTGCAGTTATGTATGGGTAAGAGTTCGTATTAAGACGACCGTAGGGAGTCTTATCGAACTCTTACCCATATAACTGCAAATCGGCTCTTACAACTCGATATCAGATAAAAATATAGAAAGTGTCACCTCTTTAATTAAGCATAACATTGTTTTTCCCCAGCAGTCACGTACAAACATGTTTCCTTAAGTCTACAGGTGGATCGGGTCAAATTACCTAACTGTAGCAATGTAATCAAAGTAATTATTTTATTCACATCTTCATAATATCTTGGATTATTAATGCAGTTCATTCCTATTATATGAAACTTACTTTTTCAAGAAAATAAAAACAGTCATAAACATTTTTATGTTACTATGTAATCATTTGTCTCTACCAAATCCACGTGTATTATCTATGTAATAAATTTGAATATATACTCAAATTGCATCAGCGTTATCAGCCTTTTTAGAAACACCTGACCTGGCTAATTAAAATATGCAAATCACAATTATCACTATCAGCACTGGTTTCTTCATGAAAAAGTGGCTACACTAATTACCGTCGAGTAAGAGCCGATTTGCAGTTATAAACCATTAATAGTCCTTAATATTGTTTTAAAGACAAATAATGGTAAACTGTCGCTTACATCAGAGACATGGATCATGCTTGCGTGATAACTAAGGAAAACTAACTTATTAGTACACCTTAGGAGGCTGTACGCGGAAAACGCTCATAACCCGCTATATCATATAGCTGTTAGTAAATATTTTGCATACATTTAACTAAAAATTCACTAATGGTGATGAACATATAGTTTGAAAACATTATATTCTTAAACCATGTATCGCCGAAAAAAAAACTATTTAACTACAAAATCCGTAAGGACCCTCCGCCAAAATTTCACCACAAGATTACATTTAATATAAGCAAAAAAAACAAGCAATACTTATATTTTCATCTTACATAATTCATTAATCAAACTTTTAACATAAAAGTATCTTTTAAAAATATGTCTGGCAATTGACAGATCCATACTCTGATCTTTTATTTGTAAAGGAATAAATTTAAACATGTGCTCTTTTGTTTAGGAATATTTTGTAGTGAAAGTCTTAATATATCCACTAATCTCATAATTAGAATTAGACAGGTCAGGGATTTATACAACCAGCAGTTTAGTTATCTACGCTCATTTTAATCCCAATAGAAACATTCAAATATTTGGGGTAAAAAACATGACCAAAGTACCTAGTAGTCGTTTACCCGGTGGTGATCCCATTAAATATTATTATAGATTCGAAAAGAAAACACAAATAGAAACATGTGTTTCGGTACAACAAAAATCGGAAGTAAAGTGAACAGTTAAATGACAGAAATATGTGGTCAAATATGTTTTAATAAGGAAATAATTATTTCAGAGAAAGACGCAAAGATCAGTCGTCGTCGTCGTGCGGCGGCTGTAAAAAGTCTCCCCGTACATTTAATCAATGATGTTATATTTTCGATCCTTGAAGATCGTTCAGCACGACATTATTGTTGTGCTTGTGGTATTTTAGTTTCAACTTTTTGGCATTTTCTAGTTGGGTGGTTCCAATATTCCTACTTGAATAATGTTGAATCACCCGTAGGATATGTTGCCTGCTTTTTAAATTTGTCTTTTGACGTCTTATCTGTGATACGCAGGCTTCATAACCTCTGATCCCCTTTCAAAATTCAATTTTATTTAGTTCCGCCCATTGTTTTCTCGTTTAGGGCACACGCTTTTAATTACATGGGGACCGTACGCCGCTTTTCATGGAATGGCACGGAAGTGTCACACTGAAGGTTCCATGATAACCGCCGTATGAACACATCTGCGGATGTTTCTAAATTCAAAATTTTACTATTTCATGTTTAAATGTTGAATTCTGCTTAAGCCGGTGCAAGGGGGCGTGGACGGTAACTTGCACTTTCCAGTACCGTCCATGAACAGGCTCAATCAAACCGAGCCTGCAACATTTTCAAGTTTGCCGTGTTGGGCTTTCTTTAGGGATTCTGTATTTATCTATTTTTTCAATCAAATGAATGACCCCGTATTGTGTAATAAGAAAGTTTATTTAATTCTAGGGCAACGAATCATTATTTGATAGTTCGTGTGTGATAAAATTTTCAATACAGATTATGAGATACATAAAAATATTTAAGAATAAGAAACTTTAAAAAACAAAACATAAAAAACGCATGTATATACGAATGACTTACAGTTGAGCATGGGAAATTCGTCAACATACCTTACGAAATTTTAATTGAAAATGATATTTGCGCGCGCTGAAGTGATTAATGTTTATTTGAATAAATCAAATAAAAAAAACTTATATGTTTGTGTTCTAAAAAGAATTGGCGGCATAAGACGAATTTCGTTTTCATTTTACAACACTTGTAAAATTACTACAGAAAATATGTTGTTGTTTTTATTGTTTTGTTTTCAACAAGAGTGTGTGTTTTAAGTTCATTCATTCTCGGCACCGGAATAACCATATGTCCGAGATTATAGTGTCGTATGGTCCTTTTCCAGATGTATGAATGGTCTGTTTATGCCTGTAAGGACATAAACATACGCCTTGATAAATAAATAAAAAAACAAGACAACAATTTCTGGCGCAAACCAATAGAAATATTTATATCAAAGTGCGCATGCGTGAGATGGATTTTCCGGGAAGTTTGTAAAAACTGAGGCCCGGCATGCAAATTATGTCAAATGAAATATGAGAAATTAGTTGTTATAATGAGATGATGAAATGGAATGATATAGGAATGATATGGGATAATGGATTGTATATCGGACTGTAAACAGACAAATACAAGAGATATATATATACAAATACCAGGACAAAATGATACATAAAAACGATATTCAAAAACACGAATATCGACCACATGACAATAGCATCGGGAACGTCTTTTTCAAGCGGAATCTTCCTGGTAGCCCATTCTTCGTTCGTTAGTGGTAAAGGAGACGACAGAACTGTCAAGGCATCAACTTTCTGACTGACGACAACAAAAACGGCATTCATTAGCGTCAAACCTCCAGAGTAAGTTACGATAGGTCAACCAATCACCTCTGGTACTTGAGATGACTTGACCTTGACCTGCCGTGTGCCTTCTCCGCGACGTGCATACCTTTGGAGGGATTTGGAGAAGTTTCAACAAAAACCTCCAAAACACGCTATTTATAACACCAGTCATAGCACTGACGCTTCGACGTTATCATCTATATTTGCGGGAAATGGTCGACAAGGAAAACCCTACGTAATAACCGCACACTCTGTTAACAACAGATTTTCGGCAGTATATATTTCAAGCTAGTGAGGTTTCAAATCCATAAGTTGGTTGAGTGTTGGCGGTAAAAAATAAGATAAAAAAGAAGATATAACTTCCCGATCAATTTTCACTAAGGTTGATTCAATTTTGAATAAACTTTGCAGATATGTATTTTTTCAAGACATATTTAGCTTTAATATTATCCGAAGCCGTCAAAGTCAGCGACGAGTAATGAAATGGGAATAATTTTCTGAAACGTGATTTTATTCGAGATTTTCTTCGGGAGAAGACAACTTTCTGTCCGTAGAGCATGAATATTAATACTCATCACAAGACAGTGTCTTATTGATCTCAATTATGGTACATGTAAATATGTATAATTTTTATGTTCAATTAAAATGTTAATTGCATAACTTGCAGTTGTTATTATCATTCAATGATATTAAAATGACATAAAGTATTTATGATGAACAGTCCTAGAATATTTTGATAAGGAACCGTCAGTTGTAAAATGGTATTATATGATCTTATAATGAACAGTCGTCATACCTGCTGGTATGTCATTTATAAATGGTCTTTAGGTTTTTCAAAATTTGCATGATTATCAATCCGAATGTAGACCTCAATGAAATGTTCTGGAATATTAACAAAATGAATAGTCAACCATATTAATCATTTATATGAATGGCTGAACGATAAATGGCGCAATGTGCATATCTTCTTATTTAACAGCACATTTTAAGCAAAAAGAAAAGAAACTATAAGTCTGAAACATTCTGTCATAGCCTCCCCATCAGTACATTCAGTGCTTTGATTTTAAACTGTAACAAGATGCCAAAATAACGTTTTTGAGAGACATAAACATGTTAGCAATGCTGACGCATAATGAGCCTTTAAAACAGGAACAATAAAGTATCAGATAGTTATATTTGCTTTATACAACTATCTGAAAATAGGTATAATCTTAAGCAATGTGTCGAAATACCCTGCATCTGTGGTGTTTTTACCATGAGACAGAGCTGTATGCACAAACCACATTTTATATTGCAAATGAATTTTTATCTAAAATGGGGATTATAATTGGCATGTTTAAGAGATGAAAAAGAAATTACTTACGCACACATCTTCATTTTTTTAATCTTCAGGGCCTTGTATTATTATGAAGCCTTGTTAATATGATAATATTTGATAAAATTATGTATTTCGTTTTCAATAGCGAAGTTTGTTTGATTGGTTACGACACACAACAGATGGTCCGTATATATGCTAACTGGATAGCTTTCTTACATATCGGGATTTGAACCCACAGCGGTGAGAGGCAAGTGGTTTGAAGTCAACGAATCAATCGAAACATCCTCGGCTATTATAAAAAATTCATAACATATATTCTTTTAAAATGATCTATATTGCAATATCTTATACATCTTGTATAGTGTAAGGAAATATTAAGCAAGCCAAATAAGTCACAATGTCCACGCTATCATTCTTAATTTAATATATTTGTTACAACAGTTGCTACTTATAAAGGTGCAGAATGACATTCTTTCCTGAGAGAGCATTGAGGCATTGTACCTCGCATTTAACGCAAGCTTAAATGTGAATAAACCCATCTTTGTCCGAGTCTCAGTATTAGCTGCACATGGCTTATGTGATGGACTATAGTAACGTGAACTTGATACTTGCCGTCCAGCGGCCCCATCTTTTCGTAAGGAAGCAAGGCTCTGTACCCAAACATTAGGCATTGTTTGACTGTTTTAATGGTCATGTCATTGTCAACGACAACAACTGAACTAAGACGTCAGAAGTAAGTACGTTGGAGACTGAGCGTATGTCTTGTCTAGGCCTTATAAATGCCGAATAGACAAGTTGGCATACCAAAAAAGGGGCCGTTTTATCAACGCTCTACGACACGTCGTAGGCTAGTTTTTTGTCGCAGACATGTCGCAGAACGTTAAGACCGTTTTATTAACGTTTGTCGTAGCCTACGACGTCGTAAAAAATGTCGCAGCTCTACGACAGGGTTAGGGCTGTCGTACGACGTTACTGTAACGTCAAGACTGGCGATCACTGTTTACATGTATACATGCTCAGCACATTAATTTTTTTAAATAACTTTTTCAGAATAAAAAAAACCAAACAACATATTTCAATTTGTTTTCTTTTAATGTCAATCGCTTATAAAGGGACTTTAAGCATGCGCTCTTAGTATAAGAAAGAGACAGAATATACAAATCTTATACCCTATAAAAATGTCTAAAATATCGTTCGTTTGGAGCAAATATGCCTTTACGGTCATACTCTATTCTATTAATAATGAGTTCCAAAGATGTCTGCAGAAAATAGAATAAAAAATAAACTAACTCACATCTTTTTTATTTCACATTAATATTGGAAAATTCATAATATTTTAACTAGATTTTACATAGTTATTTCTTTGAAGAAACCCATATGGTATCAAATAAAGGACACAGGAAAGTTACCGTGGTCATGACTCCGGAAAAACAATTTTAAAAAGAGAAAAAAAAAATAGTCAATAGAATATAAAAAAGATCAACAAGACAAGGCGACATTAACTAAAAGTTACCGTGGATGAAAAACACTAATGTTTAAATTATCAAATTTTATGGTAAACTGCAATATACAGTGTACATATAATAATTCAGTCTGGACAGTCTGCACAATTTGCTTGGTGTATTAATAATGCATTTAATTCTTAAATAAAATCTAGAATCCGAACTGTAACTACGTAAATTGCAATTCCGGATGGGGGGTTATTTAGTATACTACAACTACATGAGATATACGTATATATATATAAGAAGCGCGGAGGAAGGTAGTCTAGTACTGGTGTAACTCTCCAGGAACGATGGTTAGGAAACTACCCACCTATATGACTGAAATACTGTTGGAAAAAGGCGTAACATAAAACAAACAAACAATGTATAAGAAGCCTGTGATTCATGCGTTGATATATTTTTTGCTTATTCATAACTTACGCGCTATTTAATATTCAATCTTCATCTTTGGTTTTGATAGTATCAATATATGAGCCGCATCATGACAAAACCAACATAATGGGTCTTGCGACCAGCATGGATCCAAACCAGCCTGCGCATCCGCGTAGTCTGATCAGGATCCATGCTGTTCGCTCTCAGTTTCTCTACTTGTTATATGGTTTGTAAGCGAACAGCATGGATCCTGATCAGACTTCGCGGAGGTGCAGGCTGGTCAGGAGCCATGCTGGTCGCAAACCCACTATGTTGGTTTTGTCATGACGCGGCTCAATTATGTCAATTTGCTGACAAGAAGCACATAAAAAATCGACAGATTGGAACCCAGGCTAATGTATGAGAAAAATTAATCCGCTTTCCGTAAAAATATCATTAACCTGAACTAACGTCTGCTTCTGTTAATTTT
>NW_026866690.1:0-97500 GCF_026571515.1 Ruditapes philippinarum | reverse complement strand
AAGTTTCATGTTGATACCTTTTATACTTTTAGAGTTATGTCGCAGACAAAGTTCAAAGCATAAAAATAAACAAAGGGCAATAATTCAAGTACTAGGCAAGGCAGGGTTATGGTTCTTGTACTCTGCACACCTACTAAATGAGATCAATCTTCCTACAAAGTTTCATGTTGATACCTCTTATAGTTCTAGAGTTATGTCCTGGCCAAAGTTCAAAGTGTAAAAATAAACAAAAGGGCAATGATTCAAAGAATTGGCAAGTGTCGTATGGTCCTTTTTCAAATGTAGGAATGGTCTGTTTATGCCTGTAAGGACATAAACATACGCCTTGATAAATAAATAAATAAATAAGATAACAATTTCTGGCGCAAACCAATAGAAATGTTTATATCAAAAAATATGAAAAACAAGATCAACAAGGAAAGGCGGCGTTCAATGAACGCAACCCCCATATGACCCAGCAACAATAACCAATGGCAAGGAGCCCAGGCGGACCCCAAACATAAAAAGGACATATAAATCAAAGTGCATATAAATACAGATCCGAAATACATAAACGATCAATGGAAATATGCATGATAATGAAACATAATGATAAACAACAATTACCTGTAAGGACATAAAACATACGCCTTGATAAATAAATAAACAAGATAAACAATTTCTGGCGCAAACCAAGAGAAATATTTATATCAAAGTGCGCATGCGTGAGATATAAATGGAGTATGTCACGGTTCAGAACTGTTCACTATTTAGGGGAGAAGATGTGTAGGCGGCCGGATAGCTCAGTCGATAGAGCCGCGGAACGGTATTCCGAAGGTCCCGGGTTCGAGTCCCGGTCAGGCTGCACATTTTTCTCACCCTGTGACATTTGGCGCCCAACGGGAGACTCGATATAGCTCAGAGTTTAATTTACATTGCTCTGTAACTCTGTGAAATTCGAGGACGAATTTCAATATAGCAGGGGAGTATGTCACGGTTCAGAACTGTTCACTATTTAGGGGAGAAGATGTGTAAGCGGCCGGATAGCTCAGTCGGTAGAGCCGCGGAACGGTATTCCGAAGGTCCCTGGTTCGAGTCCCGGTCAGGCTGCACATTTTTCTCGACCTGTGACACAAGGTAGAATTAAGGTTCTTGCGCATTGCACACCTACTCAATGAGATCTATCTACCTAAACAGTTTCATGTTAACACCTTTTATACTTTTAGTTATGTCCCGGACAAAGTTCAAAGTGTAAAAATAAACAAAGGGCAATAATTCAAAGAGTTGGCAAGGTAGAGTTAAGGTTCTTGCGCATTGCACACCTACTCAATGAGATCTATCTACCTTTACAGTTTTTATGTTGATACCTTTTATACTTTTAGTTATGTCCCGGACAAAGTTAAAAGAGTGTAAAAATAAACAAAGGGCAAAAATTCAAATATTAGGCAAGGCAGAGTAAGGTTCTTGTGCACTGCACACCTATTCAATGAGATCTATCTACCTACAAAGTTTCATATTGATACCTCTTGTTGTTATAAATAATGCATCGCTTTTAGATATGACTGTGACGAAAAAGGTAGTCATTTTCAGTGACTTTGCACACTTCACTCAGCCATTCTTCGGCGAGCTTTCATAATTTTGAAAGTGATGCGTTCTCTAATTTTAACCCTGGGAAAACTTATATTTAGGTGGTAATTTTCAGGATTTCGAGAACAAACATGGCGTTGTTGGCCGACAGATAAAACTGACAAAACAATCTTGCCCATTTAAAATCGACTATTATTTCATTTCTAACAAAAATCAACAATTTGTGTAACTTCCACGGAAATCGGTATTTTGATACTTCTTCTAATGCATATCTATAAAAACCGGTTAAATGGCTGGAAAAAAAGCTTTCTCGGGAAATCCGAAGAAAGAAGGCGAAACATATGCGGTCGTGATCCGATCTACATGAAAGAAATAGGTAGATCTTAACTTCAGTCAGATTGAGAAGCAAACATCCTTTTAACTCAATATTTGTATCATTTTGATCGTAATTGCAATTATTTAAGTTATAACACTTAATTCAATTCTTTATTTCACTGTAGGCTGGAATTCCAAACAACCAATTAATCATAGCACTTGAGTCTGAAGCAGCGGCAACTTGGTGTCAGCGAATACAAACAGAGCCCTTTGGGACTGAATTGTCTTAATGTTCGTCTTCTGCCTTGCTTCGTCGGGCCCTTGTAGGTGATTTTCTTGTTGCTCTGTCTTCCTTTAGGACATTGAGTACTTTTGTTATGGTCATTGGGTTTACTTTTATATGTTTCTACATGATCATTTTAGTGTTTTACTTATTTAACCTTTTGTAACCATGACAACTGTTAGAATTTCACTTGGCGGGGATTCATTTTATTTACACTGTCTCGTTTATAGGAACATGGTGGGGCTAAGAGCGAGGTTTGGTGCACCATTAACCGGTTTAAACTCCCCAGCAGTCATTATTATGCTGCTGACCGTTCCAAGGCGGCGCCCCACTGTGTTCCTCAGATGTATGTCTATGTTGTTTCATACTGTTTTGGTGACACTTTTACTTGTGTCCCTTGTTGTTTTCTCGTCTACGGTAAGTATCTTCCCCATTGCCTCTAGTTTTTATTTCTTTAATTACCCCCCCCCCTTCCCCCGGTCTCCTGTCCCCTTCCCCTTTGTGGGCCTATTATTATTTTCTTTGAGTTCCTAATCAGTTCCAAATTATTTATCATTTAATGATTGGCCTGTCTTTGCCCTGTCCTGTTTTTGTTCGGGGTCCGCCTGGGCTCCTTGCCGTTGGTTCTTGTTGCTGGGTCATATGGGGGTTGCGTTCATTGAACGCCGCCTTTCCTTGTTGATCTTGTTTATCTTATTTTCCACATAGAGACTTGGCAATTTCTACTGTTGGAACATGTAACATAATCGTTGATTTAGGAGGTAATAACAAAACGTATCTTTATAATTATGTGAATCATTTTTCAGTACCAGTTTTAGCGGCGTAAGTGATGTTGCACTGTTTCATTATCCCTAATTTCAATCTCAATCGAATCCAGTCTGCAATGTTCATGTAATTGTGTTGATATTATTGCTTTGTTTTCAATATTTTACAAGAAAATACATGTAGTTATCTATCAAGAATAAAAAATCTGTAAGACCTACATTTCTGATTATTTTTGAAAACAGCCTGGGCTCCTTGCCATTGGTTCTTGTTGCTGGGGGTTGCGTTCATTGAACGCCGCCTTTCCTTGTTGATCTTGTTTTTCATATTTTAACCGCCGTTAACCATGTTTTAACCATGATAACCGCCGTATGAACACATCTGCGGATGTTTCTAAATTCAAAATTTTACTACATGTATTTCATGTTTAAATGTTGAATTCTGCTTAAGCCGGTGCTAGGGGGCGTGGACGGTAACTTGCACTTTCCAGTACCGTCCATGAACAGGCTCAATCAAACCGAGCCTGCAACATTTTCAATTTTGCCGTGTTGGGCTTTCTTTAGGGATTCTGTATTTATCTATTTTATGATCACATCCGTGTTATTTGTGCCGTGTGGCGGCTGTAAAAAGTCTCCCCGTACATTTAATCAATGATGTTATATTTTCGATCCTTGAAGATCGTTCAGCACGGCATTATTGTTGTGCTTGTGGTATTTTTAGTTTCAACTTTTCGGCATTTTCTAGTTGGGTGGTTCCAATATTCCTACTTGAATAATGTTGAATCACCCTTAGGATATGTTGTCTGCTTTTTAAATTTGTCTTTTGACGTCTTATCTGTGATACGCAGGCTTCATAACCTCTGATCCCCTTTCAAAATTCCATTTTATTTAGTTCCGCCCATTGTTTTCTCGTTTAGGGCACACGCTTTTTATTACTTGGGGACCATACGCCGCTTTTCATGGAATGGCACGGAAGTGTCACATTGAAGGTTCCATGATAACCGCGTATGAACACATCTGCGGATGTTTCTAAATTCAAAATTTTACTATTTCATGTTTAAATGTTGAATTCTGCTTAAGCCGGTGCTAGGGGGCGTGGACGGTAACTTGCACTTTCCAGTACCGTCCATGAACAGGCTCAATCAAACCGAGCCTGCAACATTTTCAATTTTGCCGTGTTGGGCTTTCTTTAGGGATTCTGTATTTATCTATTTTATGATCACATCAGTGTTATTTGTGCCGTGTGGCGGCTGTAAAAAGTCTCCCCGTACATTTAATCAATGATGTTATATTTTCGATCCTTGAAGATCGTTCAGCACGGCATTATTGTTGTGCTTGTGGTATTTTTAGTTTCAACTTTTCGGCATTTTCTAGTTGGGTGGTTCCAATATTCCTACTTGAATAATGTTGAATCACCCTTAGGATATGTTGTCTGCTTTTTAAATTTGTCTTTTGACGTCTTATCTGTGATACGCAGGCTTCATAACCTCTGATCCCCTTTCAAAATTTCATGTTATTTAGTTCCGCCCATTGTTTTCTCGTTTAGGGCACACGCTTTTTATTACTTGGGGACCATACGCCGCTTTTCATGGAATGGCACGGAAGTGTCATATTGAAGGTTCCATGATAACCGCCGTATGAACACATCTGCGGATGTTTCTAAATTCAAAATTTTACTATTTCATGTTTAAATGTTGAATTCTGCTTAAGCCGGTGCTAGGGGGCGTGGACGGTAACTTGCACTTTCCAGTACCGTCCATGAACAGGCTCAATCAAACCGAGCCTGCAACATTTTCAATTTTGCCGTGTTGGGCTTTCTTTAGGGATTCTGTATTTATCTATTTTATTTATTTGATATTCAAAAGATAATAAAACATGAAAATATTTTTAGGTGGAACAGCGGATATAACAGTTCACAAACAGACATCAAATGATACTCTTGTAGAAATACATAAACCAACTGGAGGGCCATGGGGCGGGGTAGAAGTAGACAAAAAATTCATTGAATTGATGAAAAGTTTCTTTGGTTCATCTCATTGGAAAGAGTTCGAAGAAAACGAGTTAGAAGATGTGTTGTCCTTGAAAAGAGACTTTGAAACACAAAAAAGAATTATCAAGTTAGACACTTGCAATAATATTGTCATTAAAATCCCAAGAAGTCTTGAAGACAACTACGAACCAAAAAGCGATACTTCTGACAACTTGTTCGGTAACAAAATTGTACTGAATAGAGGCAAGTTACGAATTGATGTTTCACTTTTGAAGAAATGTTTTGCAGATCCGGTAGGTAAGGTCATTGGCAATGTGAAGAAAATTTTACCAAAGAAATCTACGAGAAACGTCAGCAGAATAATACTGGTAGGTGGTTTTTCTGAAAGCCTTTACGTACAAGGTATCTTCGAGGCACATTTTGCAGACAAATTAATTTTCATCCCTCCGGAATGTGGTCTTGCTGTCTTGAAAGGAGCTGTTCTTTTCGGGCAAAATCCATCGATAGTTACTGCGCGAATCGCACGTTTTACATACGGTCTTGAAATTGCTGTTCCATTTGATCCTAAAATACACCCATCGGACAAACGAAGGAATTCACATGCTGGACCAGTTTGCATCGATTCATTTTGGAAGGCAGTTGAGAAAGGAGAAGTGATAAAGGATGGACATGAAGTGTCAAGAGTGGGGAAGGCAGCATTTAATAATCAATGTCGAGGTGAATTGAAAATTTTTAAATCGAAAAGTCGTAACCCAATGTTCACTACAGATCATGGTTGTGAATGTATTGGAATATTTGTAATTCCGATGAATCGTAGATTAAAAGCTGAGGACAGCAATGTGTCTGAAGTTTTCATATTTGGTAGCACAGAATTGAGAGTAAGGGCAAAACAAAGAACTTTTAGGGATACACACGAAATATACATTCACATGTAACTGTTCATATAACACTATGACGGTATGCCTCATGTATAAACATGTTTATTAAGTACTAGGTCAATAGTCGAACAGTTGAATTGGTCAAGCAAATTCACATATTTTATACCTATAGGTTATTTGTGACTTATTGTGGACGGGAGGGTTGGTCTCTGTCCGCCTTCTGCACAACTGGTAACCGAGAATCAACCTCGTCAGCGTATTTTTGCACAAAAGTCCGGTCAGTTCTAAATATGGGATATGTTATAGATTTGGCCGGGGATTGAGCTCACGAATTGTACGTTAACCGGTTAAGTTGATGTTTTGATTGGCCAACAATAGGATGCATGATCAATTAACCCCTTTGACTTGCATAATTTACTGACCACTATAAAACACGAACGCCTCCCATGTGCGCACTCCACTATTGCCAATTTAGCGCCAGGGCGACTTTGATATTATTTGACTTATTCCTTTAAGCTACGAACTTTTCTGATTCAAATTTTACTTAAAGGAGAGCTATTTTGTATTATATCCATTTATTTGTAATCGTGGAATTAGGGAACTTTATTTAACCAAGAATTAAAACTATTTTTAACTGATTTGAATAAGTGTCTCTATCGAACTTGAGCTGGTGTAACAAATTACACTAGACAAAACGCGAATAACAATACGTGTCGTGCTATCTAATAAAAAAATATGATAATCAAGAACAACAAGGAAAGGCGGCATTCAATGAACGCAACCCCCACCCGACCAAGTAACAAGAGCCAGTGGCAAGGAGCCAAGGAGGACCCCAAACAGAAACAGGACAGGGTACAAGACAGAGCATGGGCAGGCTAACCACTATAATCATACATAAGAATAAATAATTAGTAACTGACATTTGCTAATGTATTTTCATATCCGTGCTAGAGAATTTGTCTGCTCATCTGTTACATTATGACGGTTAAAATTGAATTGTCTTTCAAAATTTCACTAAGAATCTTTCTGTTATTATATTTGTGTGATATTCAAAAACCGTTTTCCTCCTCGAACAGTGATGGAGCCTTTATACGAAGATAACACCTTAAGCAGGAAACACGTCGTTTATTTTTTATCATTGTTTGAAGTTGTACATTTAAATTCATAGTACATGTAGTATTACTGTTTAAAATTGTATCGTTATTATTTTTTATCATTATTTGTTTGTCTGATTTTATATCGGCCCATTGGTAGTTAATGGATATTTTATCATATATTAAAAAAAATCTAAATTTGTATATACAATGTTATATCTTCCTTTTGTGGTATCTTAGGTGGTAGGCTTTACCATTGTATTTCCTCAACTGATATTAACTTAGTAATACTCAGTCTCTGTGATGATATTACTGATATTCTATACACTGTGCATATCATATAGCTAAAATGCAAACAGTGAATACATAAATACAGTCTTCTATAAGAAGACTAATGTTGATATTGTTAGTGCGAATGTATTAAAATGCATTGCGCGTTTTTCAAGTAAACGTAATGTACAATGAATGTTTACTAGTATATTATTAAACTGGCTTGTTATTAACAGGATTATGGTTTTTAACTTTTCATTATATTTTGAATACTTAAAATAAAATAAAACAAATTGTTTTATCTTGATATACAGAAGTAGGATCAAATGCAATAACGCAATGATTGTATAAATCTTGATCATAAGTATCCTCGAATTCGATAAATTTGGGGTAAAAGTAGATTATCATAAGAGGTAATCAGAGATAAGATGCTTTCTTTAAACGTTTCTTATAATATTCACTTTAATATTGTGAAATTCGGAAAAATAGGAATGCAAGGTTTTTGTTTGATATAAAACTTCGCACAAATACACATACGTTATTAACACATGACATTCTTTGTTTTCTATGTAATATAACTTTCGTTCTTTATATATATTAGTGTAATATAACGGCAGTATTCTTTTCTTGAAACATCAATGCTGGAATCAAAAACATGACTAGAGGAGGGATGCTGAGGTTGATGAAAAAAATAGAATCTTTAAATGACCATAATCTTAGTTTAACTTATTTAAATGATTGCCCATCTTAACCCTACGATCGATCTTTCCATAGTATCATCTTATTTATACAATTTATAAGAATCCTTAGTATTAGATGATACTTTTGCTGTTATCAAAATTTGAATTATTTAATCTTCTATTTCAAAATCAAGACTTGTCTTAAAACGATATGGTTGTAAAATACAACTAAATATATGAAATGTCGCAATAGCATTTTTTATTCTTTAGCAGTGTGTATTGTTATGAAGTAAATAAAGATTTATAAGCTTTATGACTAAAATGGTGTTATGATTGCTTTTCTCCGAAAAGATGACCATTAATTTTCGTTCCTTATTTCAGAGATTAAAGAAATAACTTCTAACTAGTTCTCTTTTTAAAGTTAAATTTAGTTAAATTAAGCTAAAATATGATAAGCAAGATCAACAAGGAAGCTAAGCTAAGCCTTACTTTTTCCGAAAATAAATTAATAACTAATTTTATTTCAGTTTATCAATGATATATTTAAATATCCTTTTGTGCCTAGCCTATAAAAATATTCATATAAATATTTTCGTCATTTCTCAAACAATTTTCTTTTTGAAACTTTTATTTCAATCCCGCTAATATAAATAACATAATCAATCCCAGTAGCGTTTATATCAACAATATCTGATGTAATAAGGTACTTGTACTATTGTTTAAATAAGGAAACTGCCTAATCACATGCGCAGATAAAATTTAATTACAAATCATACGACAACAATGACATTCCTGTGGTTTTTATTTATAGATACCAAATCATACACTGAATATATTACCAAATGAAATTATGTCGTACTTAAATAAAAAAATTTAAAAAAAACATTTTTGTAAAGGCAAGGGTAAAAAGTAATAGGAATAGTGACTCATATGTCAAAATATACTTTTTTGTTGCATGAAAATGATATATCTGTCGGATGGTAAATGTCGTTTATTGATCTGCACAGTACATATAGAAACTATGGAAAGACATAATAATAGAAAAATAAATAATAAGAGGAACAAAAGACCTCATATATTGTAGACAGTAAACTTATCTACCTAAATCGAATCTGTTCTGTGAATAGAAGAATTAAACAAGTGGTTAAAATTATTATATTGCGAGCGATTTATCTAAAGGTGATAAATCTGATCAACTAGAAACAAAACAACATTTTATTTATAAAAAATAATATAGTAAACGTTACAGCCTGATACACTGTATACAATTATATGGCATATACGTATACCTCAACATTATCAAAAAATATTTGGGTGAACAGCTGATAAAACCGGATTTATGTATGTACTTTTAAAATTGGCGGACATTATCCGTTGCATTATTTGCATAACGACCGGTACACAGGCCAACTGCACTATGCAAGAAACTCTTACATTACACAATTAAACGTTTGTATCAAAAATGCATTAATATGTGATTAATAAACATAATTGCAATTTTATATTATGTAGGATTGGGATGAACATCTTTGAACACATGTTGAAGGTATTTTTGTATTTGAGAACAGGTGGCGTTGCAACTTTACTTATATGTTATTGCTTTTTATTGTTCTCTTTTTAGATGCATTACATTGCAACGTATTATTTTAACTACAATAATTATATTACTGCTGTGTTAAAAATTTGTCTTGTGAAACATGAAGATGTGTGAACATTTAAACAAACGTGTATGTTTGCCACATAATCTTCCTTAAATACTGGTTCAAAAATGTATGTATAGTGTACGTTCGTTGCCTCGAAATTTTATTTAATGGCTTTCACATTACAAAATATTTTGCAGAAGTTTTAAGCAGCAGGCCTCCATAATATAACAGAAATTACTTATATTTCAAGAGCCCTCTTGAAAAACATTATATAGTTGAAAGAAATCGATATGCTCAGTATGACCCCTTGAATAAAGATGTCAGTAAATATGCATTTACATATCACTTACTTTATCAGTATTTACCGTTTACTTGAAATTGTATTTACCGTTTACTTGAAATTGTATTTGTTTACATTTTACTTTCTGGGGGCAAACAGTTTATTCAAGACTCTTACAGTACGTAATCATTATACATTAATAGTACATAATTATGATATTTATATAATTACCCCGAATTCATTATGATATTTATGCTAGTGTGAATGTTTATATTTTGCGTTTCATTTGGATCATTTTAGTCAAATGGAATAAGACAGCAATTCGTTTTTCTTTCATTTAAGAATAATATATGAAGATAAAAACATTTGTGAATATATATCTTTTTCACCTTGAATCTCTGGAAATTTCAAATTTGTCAAAAATTATTCATGCTGATATTCTAACAATTTGATATGTTATCACATGTAATCAATAAATACTCAGTCACGTTGCGAAGACTAGGTTCAACAAAACCTTTAGACAAGGTTTCGTGGATATCGGAGCACGTGCACTTACAGGCGTATTTTACTCCATTTGATACGTTCGAATCAAAGTCTAAAGTGATTTTCCCACCAGGTTATGACGCAACTGAAAAGCATTCATATCAAACTTATTAGAAGCTTTGCACGTATTAATACCAAAATTTTCGTTATCCATTTTCAAGTGCTGTGGAAAAAAGCGGACGAAATCTAGAACATCATGTTTTTCACAATTTTTGTAACAAATTATTACACAGCTGCATGTCTTTAAATATGATTACTTATTTAGGTTATCTAATAATTCTGAGTCAAACCATGAAAATATGTGAAATAACAAGGTTTGCGTAAATTTAAATTTCAATAATTAAATTTTATCTAGATTTTAAATATTCTACACATTCAAAGCTCATTAACATACTAGCTTAAATAGAATCTGTTAAATCATTTGACAATACAAACTTTAGAAATTACTACTAATCCTAAATTGTATCTGTACTTTTTTTAATTGTTATGCATGGTTATATTGTATGGGTTTTGCCTCACCCCCAGGCGTCCTAGTTACGTCAGTAATAAATACCGTGAAAAATGGTGTGAAAGGTATAATTAGTTATCCGTAAATATTGCTTAAAATCAAGACTTACTGTTCTGTTACTATTTCGATGATGAATTGTATAATTAGATATAAAGGTAATGGTGCATCAATGGGCGGTTTAGTTTCTATTTATATGAATGCAATAACATATTCTTTTGCGATTACAACATTTTAGCTTTTATTTCAAATAAAAGTTAACTAGTAACACAAGCAGTTAAATTGTTGACTAGATCACTGTTAAGAATTATAATCATTGTTTTATGTCATTCTTGTCGCTTAACCACTTTCCTTTACACAACTTTTAGATTGAAAACTGTTTGAATAATTTCAATACCACATAAAGTTAGTCCTAATTGAAAAACGTCATGATTTATCAGAGAACACTATTAAGTCGCCATGAAATCCTCTGTAGCAAGATTATATTCTTCCATTAATTTGCATAAACTAAATAAAAGTTAATACAATTGAAAATTTGAGTTTAAGAGAAATGTTACTGAATAGAATAATTGAAAGTTAAGGTTTAATTGGAACGGCTTCGGGGCAATTAAATTGATATCACAATCGGATTGTACAAATTAAATTCTAATTTAATTGTTCTGTTATTATACAGAACAGAATATATTAGAACACAGTCTTTATTCTCAGGAAAAAGAAAACAAACCACAGATTTTAGTGTGCCAAAAGGGAAAGTTTTGCATAATGTTTATTTAAACAATAATCAAGTTACATAACACATATAAAAGCGTTCACATGAACGCTGTTATTTCATGCAGTTTTGTTGCACACCAGATTTAATGATTTTATGTATGATTTATTAATAATACGGATGTATGTACGATATGCTGGTTCGCACTTTATTTCATAATGTATAGGTTTTTAATGACAGTTATCATAGAGGCATGTGGTCGTAATTGCTTTTTGTCTATTGTTGCCGATTGTTAATATATACGACATGCGAAATTAATAATGATAATTTATGTAAATATAGATGAAAGATACACTGCTGCAGTTGACGATGGTGTATGCATTTGACTATCCTTATGGGTATTGTTATTTTTATTATCTAGTGCAATTGAAGAACAGCTTTCATTTAACAGACGAAGCAATATGAATATTTCACCTTCTTGATAACTGTTGCTAAACTTGCAAACATTTGTCACTATCTTTCTGTAAGGAAATTTACAATATTAATTGATTACTCAAATTAAATCAGCATAAATACATTTGAATTAAACAGATTTTATTAAGACGTACTTATATATAATTTAAAAAAGCATTATTTTGCTGGTGCGATTTTCTTGTTGGTACCTGTTCACTTTTCGACATGTTAATGAAGAAAATGTAAATATAGATTTGTCTTATTTGAAAATGTTAAATCACGTTTTTTTCGTAATTGTATGACATAAATTGTCTTGATTTAAGAAACGTTACCTATCCGGGTACGAACATTCAATGTCCATCTAACGAAAAATGAACGGTTGTAATTTGTGATTCAGAAAAATCCTGACTACATAAATTACCATTCATTTTGTTAACTTCAACTGCAACTTTGATTTTATCTGGTTTTTGGTCTCATCTTAGCGGTCGGTATACCCAAACGTCTTCCCTGTATAATAACAAACCAATAATACCAATTACTCCTCAAGAGAGAGATTTTTATTGATCAGCGATAAGACAGACTCAATGTCCGAATTCAATTGTCATGGACCGAACCTGTGGTCCCTTGATTTCAAATCCGATATCGTTTCTGAGCTTAACGGGCGGACTGTAAAAGACGTAATAATGATGAAAAAAAGAAATGAATAATGTAAACAAGAATGAATATTTTAAAACACCTCGTTGTTTAAAAATCGTCTAAAAGCATGAAGAAAATAAAAAGTAGTGTTCATAAAATTGTTTGATTCCCTAAAATTTCCTTTCAAATTGCCAAATCTACTCTCTGTATATTGTGTATAGCTCAACAGTAGCTTTCAAACTTCATATTTTAACATGAAACTGTTCAATCTGTAATTTTAATTTGAATGTTTGGGGCTGGCTTGGATGTAAAATAATTAAATAAATAGATTTAGTTTTTAATTTCATTTTGCGGTGTATAATCGTTTTGGTCAATTTTGATCGACTATGCGGACACTCTTTCTTTCTGCTGTTATCAAATATTGACGTATTTAATCCTCTATTTCAAAATGAATGTATTGAAATCAAAATTTGTCTTCAACCATATGGTTGTGAAATACAAATAGATATTAGAACTGATGCACTAGCTTTTAATTCTTTAGTATTCTGCATTGTTGTAAAGTAAACAAAAATTTAACACGGTTAAAAGGTATGTATTAATGGGCGTTTTTTGAATGCATAATAATTTTTTCACGCCCGCGCTTAACGTTCACGCTACACGTTCCCGTATAGATGGAATACCGGTCTTACTCTTTAAGGATTAGCATTTTGTTCAGTTTTACCCTCCCTGTCTTTCAAAGGAAATAACGTTTAACTAGTTCTATAACTTAAAATAACTTGCATTAAGATAGCTGTTACTAAAACTAAATGAATAATTGCTTTTATTGCTATCAAAATAGGTTTAATTAATGTATTCATGCATGCTTAGCTGCAATAAGTGTGCATATTTTTTTTCTATTTGAATGTTTTCATTTCAATCCTGCTAATATAAATTACATAACCAATCCTTGTAGCGCGCATATTAACATTTGATGTTGCAATAAAGCACTTGTATCATTGTTTAAATAAGGAAAAAATGTTTTACTAAATGCATGCGCAATTTAAATTCAATTACAAATCATGCAATAAACAATGACATTCCTGTGGCTTTTATAAATAGATAGCAAATTTAACATTGAATACATTACCAAATGTAATAATATCATACGTTTAAATAAAGTACATTTTTTGTAAACGCCCAGGTAAATAGTAAAAGGTAATGCGAATTTTGACTCATATGTCAAAATCTACTTTTAGTCGCATGAAAATGTTTATTTGTCAAAAGGTGAATGACAGCCGTTTATTGTTATGCACAGTTTTATATATTTATTTACGTACTTTTAAGATCGGCGGACATTTTCCGTTGCCTGAATAATATATGAATCGTAATTTCCTAATTTGCACATCGACATTGGCCTGTGCACAGGTAAACCGCACTATGTGAGAAACACATTCCACAATAAAATGGATTAATCAAGAAATAAGACATTCCACAATAAAATGGATTAATCAATAAATAAAACATTCCACAATAAAATGGATTAATCAAGGAATAAAAGAGAGCAGAAATAAATTTGAATATTACATAGTTAACTTGCAACAGCTATTTTGTGTTTGCTTCGTCGGGTGTATTTGGGAAATTACCGAATGAGTTCTTGCATCCGGGCGCTGGATACGGACGACAATAGTCCTAATGAACAAAACTTAGTACATATTTTATACAAGATCTAGACATGTATTTTTTTATGTCTAATTTGAAAAAAGAATTCGAACAAACAACTGTTTGCACACTATATGAGCATTTTACATTGTACTTCAATTACATCACTGCGAATCCTCCGTGTACTGAATCTATTTTTCTGCAACAAGTTAAATGTATGGTTCTTTTTTTTGGCATCGCAAATGTAAACTTTATAGCAACATCTGTGAGTTTTTTTATTCTTTGTCTTTTTAAATATGTTTGTTTCTCTTATACTGTTTCGCAAACTCATCTAATAGAGAGAAATAAGAATCCCTAAAGAAAGCCCAACACGGCAAAATTGAAAATGTTGCAGGCTCGGTTTGACTGAGCCTGTTCATGGACGGTACTGTCAAGTGCAAACTACCGTCCACGCCCCCTAGCAACGGCTTTAGCAGAATTAAACATTTAACATGAACTGGTAAATTTAGAATTTTGAAACATCCGCAGATGTTCATTTCAGAAAAGATCACGTGAGTGAGTGATCACATTATTGTTTCTCCTCTCAACTCTGTAGTTTTCTAACCGAATCTGAAAGTCTCCGGCTACGCCTTCAATAATATGTCATTAGAATAAGATCAAAACTGTTTCCGTACTTTTACGGGACTACGTTCGTCATATTTACAGAGAAATGAAACGATTTAATTTAAAAGGCCCTTCGACCAGAAACTATTTTTTGGAATCATATCTTTGAAGAATGTTAGATTTAAATGAACAGCTATTTCTTCAGAAAATATTTAAGAAAAAGATATTGTATTTATTGTCATAAATTCTTTAAATGTGAGCATTTCGACCAATTTTCTTTGGGGCAATTTTATTCGGGGCAGTTATTAATTGAATGATAAAAAAATCCAGTTAAGTCAATCGCTAGAGCAACATACATCTGTCTTCGTGTTAAAGTTTAATAGTGAGAGCAATGTTCTACCTTTATTGTATTTTACTTCATGTATAAATAATGTATTCATTAGTAGGGTAAGTAGGGTAACGAAATACTAATTTGTTCAACGTGTGGCTACCTTTGCATTCGTATATCTTGCATTTTTGCACACTTATGATGTGATTTATGAAAATATTGCAATTCCGTTATATCTGTGTATGTAGGATTGGGATGAATATCTGTGAACACATGTTTAAAGTTATATTTCATGTTCGAACAGGTGCCGTTACAACTGTTGCTTATACGTTATTGCTTTTTATTGTTCTTTTTTATTGATGCATCACATTGCAGCGCATAAGTTTAACTACAATAATTATATTTTTGCTGTGTAAACTTGTCTCGTGAAACATGAAGATGTGTGAACATTTAAACAAACATGTAAGTTCGCCAGAAAATCATCCTAACGTATTGATTCGAAAATACATGCATATGTATGTTTAGTGAACTTTCGTTGCCATTTAATTTGAATAAATGGCGTTCGCATCACAAAATGTTTTGCAGAAGTTTTAAGTAGCACGCTTCTAAGACATAATAAAAAAACTATAATTGTACTTATATTTCCAAATTCCCTATTCAAAAACATAATATAGCTGGAAAAAAATCGAAGTGACACTTCAAAATGTTCATCTCGGAAACAGACATTTCGCTTTGCCGCAATCGTGTTACACGTTATTTTATTATACAACGGAATTTTTTCATCCGGGTTTTATTTTAGTACCACATCACCACGTGATTGAACAGGACAATATCAACAGCTGTGATACGGAACGCACGGATTCCGTGATTGTATCAAACAAAGAGGGAAACGAATAAACTGCTTTGGTTTTTATATTTGTATTTATTTAAATTATATTTGAATTATTATATCATATATATGATGACCATTATTCGATTTAAACTTAAGCTTGAAAAATGAAAAGGGCCTACTTATTTACGGGCATTGATGACCCCTGCCGCACCGGATCCCCGGATTTCTCCGAACCTTCGTGTGGGGACAAGTGACCATGTTGAATAAATTAACTCTCCTACTTATATCCAAGTAGAATCACAATTCATTTACGATCTTGAATCAAGATAATAATAATCCAGTAATAATGGATTTATACATTAAACCTTACTTGACCAGTATTTACCGTTTACTTATTTTGTTTCATTTTTTCTCTTCATTTTACCATGTTGACGGCAGTGCTTTGAAAGGCCGATATGACATGAGAGATATTACACAGTAGTGGTTATCATCAAGGTTTTTACTTTTGGTCCATACAAAACCCTGCTCGACTACCAAAAGGAAGAGAACTTGTTTCATTACATACAACTAATGTACGTATTTAACTTATGCCCTAATTATTATAAATCTGGTATTTTAAAACAACCTGATACTCATAATACAAGTTTAAATGTTTTGCTATCCCAAGTAGTAGAAAATATTTATATTTGTTTTATGACAGAAAAATGAATTAATATTTTGAGTTCATTTGGATCATTAGAGTCAAATGGAATAAATCATTAATTCCTTTTTATTTCATATTACCAAGTATGAAGTTCGAATAATATATAAAGATAATAACATTTATGATTATATATCTATTTCATCTTGAATGTCTGGAAATTTCAAATTTGTCAAAAATTATTCATGCTGATATTCTAGCAATTTGATATGTTATCACGTGGAATCAATAAATACTCAGTCACGTTGCGAAGACTAGGTTCAACAAGGTTATGTAGATATCGGAGCACGTGCACTTATAGACGTATTTTACTCCATTTGATACGTTCGAATCATAGTCTAAAGTGATTTTCCCACCAGGTTATGACACAACTGACAAGCAGTCATATCAAACTTATAAAAAGCTGTGCACGTATTAATAAGAAAATTATCGTTATCCATTTCAAGTGCTGTGGAAAAAAGCGGACGAAATCTAGAACAGCATGTTTTTTTTTCACAATTTTTGTAACAAATTCGTACAAAGTTGCATGTCTTTAAATCTGATTACTTATTTATGTTATTTAATCATTCTGAGTCAAACCGTGAAAATATGTGAAAAAACAAGGTTTGCGTAAATTTAAATTTCATTAAATAAATTTTATCTAGATTTTAAATATTCTAAACATTCAAAGCTCAGTGTTTTATTAATATACTAGCTTATATAGAATCTGTTAAATCATTTGAGAATACAAACTTCAGAAATTATTACTAATCCTTAATTGTATTTGTACTTTTTTAATTGTTTTGCATGGTTATATTGTATGTTTTTTTTCTCACCCCCAGGCGTCCTCGTTACGTCAGTAATAAATACCGTGAAAAATGGTGTGAAAGGTATATTTATCCGTAAATTTTGCTTAAAATCAAGATAAACTGTTCTGTTACTATTTCGATGCGGGATTGTAAAATTAGATATAAAGATAATGGTGCCTCAATGGGAGGTTTAGTTTCTATTTATATGAATGCAATAACATATTCTTTTGCGATTACAACATTTTAGCTTTTATTTCAAATAAAAATTAAGTAGTAACACAAGTAGTTAACTTGTTGACTAGATCACTGTTCAGAATTATAATCATTGTTTTATATCATTCTTGTCGCTTAACCACTTTACTTTATACAACTTTTAGATTGAAAACTCTTTGAATAATTTAAATACCACATAAAGTTGTCCCTTATTGAAAATCGTCATGATTTATAATAGAGAAAAATTAAGTCGCCAGAAAAACATCTGTAGCAAGCTTACATTCATCTATCAATTAGCATAAAACTGAAGAATTACAGTTGATATAAATGAGAATATGATGTTAAAAATAATGTAACTGAATAGAATAATTGAAAGTTAAGATTTAATTTGAAAGGCTTCGGGGCAATTAAATTGATATCACCATTGGATTTTACAAATTAAATTCTAATTTAATGTTTCTGTTATTATACAGAACATAATATATAAGAACAGAGTCTTTGTTCTCAGGAAAAAGAAAACAAACAACAGCTTTTAGTGTGCCATAAGGGAAAGATTTGCATAATGTTTATTTTAACAATTATCAAGTTACATAACACATATAAAAACGTTAACATGAACGCTGTTATTCCAATGCAAACAGTTTTGTTGCACACCAGATTCAATGATGTTATGTATAATTTATTAATAATACGGATGTATGTACGATATGCTGGTTTGCACTTTATTTCATAATTTATAGGTTTTTAATGACATTTATCACAGAGGCATACAGTCGTTATTGCTTTTTGTCTATTGTTGCCGATTGTTAATATATTTGATATATACGACATGCAAGATTAATTATGAAAATTTATGTAAATATAGATGAAAGATACACTGCTGCAATTGACGACGGTGTATGCATTTGACTATCCTGATAATATCTTTAATTGTCTAGTGTGATTTATTTTAAGGAACGAGCTAAATTTGGTGCAAACTTTTTTTCTAAATTTTACTTTGAATACAACCTTAAATAAAACAAAGAAAAACGATTTTGCTGATTGTCGAAACTAACAACAAATAACACTTATTCATTGGTTATTGGGAGGAATATAAAAATTTCATTTGATATATTTTGCTTTACTTGCAAACTTTTGTCATTTTCTCTCTGTAAGACAATTTACAGTAATAATTGATTACTCTTATCAAATCAACATATCCATTGAAATACCTTTGAATTATGCAGACTTGATTAAAACGTACTTATCTAATATTTAACTTAAAAAGGCATTTTTTTGCTGGTTTTCACTTTTCGACATGCTAATGAAGAAAATGTAAATATAGATTTGTCTTATTTGAAAATGATAAATCACGTTTTTTTCGTAATTGTATGACATAATGTGTTTTGATTTAAGAATCGTTACCTGTCCGGGTACAAATATTCAATGTCCATGTAACGAAAAGTGAACGGTTGAAATTTGTGATTCAGTAAAATCCTGACTACATAAATTACCTTTCATTTTGTTAACTACAACTGCAACTTAAATTTTATCTGCGTTTTGGTCGCATCTCAGCGGTCGGTATACCCAAACATCTTTCCTGTAAAATAACAAAAATATCAATTACTCCTCAAGGGACAGATTTTTTATTGCTCTTGATTTCTGAATCAGCGATAAGAGAGACTCAATGTCCGAAATCAGTTGGCATGGACCGAACCTGTGGTCCCTTGATTGCAAATCCGATATCGTTTCTGAGCTTAACGGGCGGACTGTAAAAGACGTAATAATGATGAAAAAGAAATGAATAATGTATACAAAAATGAATATTTCAAAACACCTCGTTGTTTAAAAATCGTCTAAAATCGTGAAGAAAATAAGTAGTAGTGTTCATAAAATTGTCTGATTCCCTGAAAGTTCTTTAAAAATGCCAAATCTACTCTCTGTATATTGTGTATAGCTCAACAGTATTAGCATTCAAACTTCATATTTTAACATGAAACTATTCAATCTGTAATTTAAATTTGAATGTTTTGGGCTGGCTCGGATGCCAATTAATTTAACAAATATATTTAGTTTTTAATTTCATTTGGCAACTGGTAAGTATTATGAAAACAAATACCTTTTTGTCTTTGGTGCATGCATTTTGATGACCAGGACACAAATACCAAATTTACATATGACGTTACCTTTATGCATCATTTAATGACATTTAACTTCATGTTCTAAATTGTATTTTTATCAAATATATTATGAATGATATCATTTCCTTTGATGATATTGTTTTAATGTAAAGAATACCCTTATCAAGAGATTATAACCACGGGAGTGGCATTTATGTGTCGCTCGATTGGAAGTTATTGAATGTAAATTACGCAGTTATTTAGGTATTTTACTTCATTTACTTTACACTTTGGTCAAATGCGTCACCCACGTTTTGCCATATCATGGTTATTACTATGCTTTAGGGATCGATCTAGGCATGCTCAATTAGAAATAAAAATCTTTGTACTTGATACTGTGTGTGGCGTGAACAAGCATAATATTAAATACATTTAAGATCAGTGGAGCAAATACTCATTTTTACATATTTTATCATCGCTATCTGGTGGCGATGTTAAAGCAGTTATTAGGTTATCTGTGATAGATACACGCTTCATTTTGTTGTCCTAAAGAAAAAACATGGAATAAAAAGATTCAGTGAAAAGGATTTATATAAAGAATATCAGCCCGATTATATTCCGAACTACTTTTTTCGTTTTAATTCTAACAACATCTCGTTTATAATACAATTTTAATAACATCGCTATATAATACTCCAGCGTATTTTTCTACATCCATTTCATAGCTATACATATTGCATACATGTATGCAGATAGTGCATCATTTTCTCTGGATTAACTTTTTATAATGAAAGTCGAATACTGTAAATGTTCAATGGCTGTTAGCACTCAGGGAATGAGTTCAAGTAAAAGAAAAAATATCATTCGAACAATAGTGGATGTTTTAATTTGGCTTGCAGGTATATATTCTTTTTTTATTTCTTTAATAACATTTTTTATACTTTTTGACTTGTCTATTTAGTAGCTTATGTAGTCAAATTAGTTTAATATTCGGGTTTTATATATCTTTTGAATTTCAAGTAAAACATTTTTTCTTTGAACTTAAATGATTTTCGATTCAAATATTAATTATTTTATACCCAAAAGATGATGTTTCTTTACATGAAAAAGACAATGTTTAAAAATTTGATAAACATTTTTCACTTGTTTGTACAAGAATGTGCAATATAAACTCTAACACACAGATGCTAAGGTTTTGAAATAATGATGTTATTATATTATCATGAATTTACATGATTAGTATAATGATTATCATTATTTTTAACTTATTTAATTTTTTTTTATATTATTTTTATTATTATACTTATTATTATTATACTTATTATTATTATTATTATTTAATTACTATTATTATTATAATTGTTTAATTTTAATAATAATAATTATAATTATAATTATGATAATAATCATTAGTGTTGTTGTTGTTGTTGTTGTTGTTGTTGTTGTTGTTGTTGTTGTTGTAATAACATATATAATAACTTAATATAATTATTGTTATATAATAAGAAGAAGTTATTATTATTATTATTATTATTATTATTATTTTTTTTTTTTTTTTCAGTTTATGATATTTCAAACATGAAAAACAATCAGTCCATTTTACTTTCACGTATGTTTGATCATTTAATTGAAAATTTATGTGATGTAAAAAAAGTAACTATCGGGTTAAACAAGATAGATTAAGCAAATATAAATGAAACCGAATATTCGTAATCTTATTTCCTCGGCATACCAAACCACTGACACCTTACGAAACATTAGTTTAACAGTTCATTGTAAAATTTGTTTACGATGAGTAAGCAACGTATACAGTTACAACTATTATTTGTCCCGCCTATTTACCTTAGGTGTCAAATGTTTTTATAATCAGTTTAATAAACATGAAAATTCAATTAAAATTGTATCATGACTGTATAATAATTTTCGTAATCTCTGAACGCTGTTTCGGAAAGACTGTACATGTACAACTTTTAATTAATGTTTCTAATTGAGATGCATTTTAAAAGGCGTTTATACTTATAATACACATTTTTGTTTGATAAATAAGCTATAAGGCGCGTTTAAAGGATTGTAGTTGCAGCGTTTAATGATATGATACTCAATGCATGACCTTTTAATATAATAATATCGACATATACTTGAATCAGCCATGCATCGTTCTCATTCATTTTAAACCAAAACAGTTTCGGTAAAGCTAAATATTTATAAGATATTCAGTTTAATCAATAATTAATACATTTTAAGTATACGAACATATTGTCACCTTAGTGCAGTAACTGGATAACTCCTATTAAATTTGATAGAAGTTAACTATTTACTGCATTAAGGTGACGCTATTATCAGCCAAATACGTGTATGTAGTTTATAACGGATCTTATACACATACCATATGAGTTGAAAATAAGCAATTTGAATGTTACGTTATTCATTTTTTAAATAGGCTAATATATGTCTTAGATAATGTATTGTGAATTTACAAAATATCTTCTTTTTCTCCAAAAACACAAAATTAAAATTAATGTGAACAAATTTAAAAACAAGAAAAATTAATAGTTCATATGTAATTGAGCGTATTATAAACCTGCGTTCAAAATCTATGTCTAATTCATAAATAAATATAAATAAAAACTCTCATTTTCAGCGTCTTTTGTGGCGTTCTACCTCTTTACATTTGGCAAGCCTTACAAGAATGGTTTCTTTTGTGACGACAAGTCTATAAGTTACCCATCATTACAAGAGTCTATCTCGACACCTGTCTTAGTAGCAATCGGAT
Source organism: Ruditapes philippinarum (assembly GCF_026571515.1). Classification (NCBI taxonomy): domain Eukaryota; kingdom Metazoa; phylum Mollusca; class Bivalvia; order Venerida; family Veneridae; genus Ruditapes; species Ruditapes philippinarum. Next base: position 74,920 of record NW_026866690.1, on the reverse strand, counting down.
TTACAGTTTCTATTTTGGTAGTAAGTATAATTTTTGCAAAATTAGAAACTATACATACATGTAATATAACATTTCTTACATTAAACATGCATGTAAACATTGTATTCAAGACGCAGACATGATTTTTTTTCTCAATTTAAAGCGACATGAAAACATTATATACTTATTGAGACTGTGAAAGGGTTGAACATATTATGAACAATTCTCAGGACGTTTGAGATAACTATTTGGAGTAAAAAAAAGAACATATATTTTCTAATTCTAATAGTAAACAAGGTAAAAATACCACATACAAAACTATGATCTAATATTTACGCTGAACATAATGCAGCAAAGGAATTGGAGCATGTTGTAATCAAAACGATTAATTTCTGTTACAATATATTAGTAATTTTACGCAGTTTCTTTGTTTCGAAGGTCGTATGGCGTCGAAACAGTTTTTTTAATGATTCATATTTTTATTATAGCATTTTTAATACTAGTAATGTCTTTTTTCCAGGTTGTGTTTGTTGAAATTTTAAACCGGTTGGAAAAAACTTCCAAACCGCAATGTCAATTAAGACAAGTCTTCGAACGCTGTGTGAAGAACTACCTAGTTTTCTTAATTGGTTTCCTGATACAAGAACTATTTGTAGACGGAATAAAAAACAAGATGGGTATATTAAGACCTAACTTCTTTGATGTTTGCAAACCACAATACAACACATCTTTATGTCCAGGGTAATTTTCAGTATATACCTTCTAATATCATATACCTTCTAATATTATATTATTTGATATCCTTTTATCACATCAAGAATTTTGCACACTCTTATTTATATACTTGAGTAATAAATGGATGAAGACAAGGGTATTATCAAAACAAACATAAGTGGCATATTATCTTATAAAAACAAACAAGGAGAAATATTTTTAAAATGACCAAACGAAATTGAAAATGATGCATATTCGGTTTGATTGAGCCTGTTCATGGATTACAGTTGTAAAATCAATTTAGTCAGTAACGATTCTGATAATCAATCGTTTAGTATGCTAATATTTAACATTTTAACAAACATAGATTTTTCTATAAGTATTTCTTTTTAAATATAGGTATATATCAGAGTACAGGTGTACCGGAAATGACGAAAAGCAAATAAGGAGCAGCCGACAATCGTTTCCTTCAGGACACTCGTCCTTTTCTATGTATATTGCTGTTTATTTTTGTGTAAGTATATAACGATAATTAATATATCAATTATAAATAAGGCCAATATACATCATATGAGGCGGGGATCAGTAAGCGGTGTATCGTCCACCAATACAAAAGTTTACGTACGTGCCCTTAACGAGAAAACAATTACCGATTCTGAAATGTACATCTGAGTATCGAAAACCTTTTTTATTTCATGGTTTGTTTTTCATACGTATTTACATTACATATAAGCAGCTCATTGATGAATTATGGTAACACAGTTTGTATTTCTTTTCAGATATACATTGAAAAACGTTTACAAATACGTTTTTCAAAATTGTTGAAATTATTTCTCCAAACTGGCCTAATATTTGCTGCGATTTTGTGTGGACTCGGGCGAATAATAGATAACAAACATCATCCATCTGACGTATTAGCTGGTTTTATACTAGGTTCCATCGTGGCTATTGTTGTTGTAAGTAATGTTCTTAATCTCAGTTTTAATAGTAAAGCATTGGATCAGGTAAATATCACGAACCCCTTAGTTTAGTAATAGGACTTTTTACATAAGTTGTATTAAATTTATTCAACTGGAAATAGTTTAGTGTTAGCTGCTTAGTGTCTATATATTTTTCTTTGAAGATAAATGAACTTGAAATCTGCAGTGATAAACTATTTTCAATATATTTAACAATAATCAATTATTTAGGTATGTAATCAAAGTATCTTTTCTTTTTGTAGCACTACATACTTTGGTCAAATTGTGTGCAAACTGCAGAGAAAACTGCAAATGAAAAACGGGATTATCTGCAATCTGAAAGTGAAACATCTGACTATTGTGTTTCCTGTGAAAGGCCATTAGACAATGATTTAGAAAAACCGTCGCCAATTTTAGAAACAGACTTTTACCAGGGTAGAGATATCGAAAGAAATGTGTCATCAAAACAACTTATAGAAATTCAAAACAATAATCACCAAACTGTATCATTATCGTAAGAAATTGTGTAACTGTGACAACTAAGATAATGCATTTTAAATAAATGTATTTTAAGGTTCCAATACTATAATCTTTAATTAGATACATGCTCACATGTTACACTTCGCGCTCGAACTCGGTATGCTCGAACTCATCGTACCTCTTTTATCAACAGTGTGAAATTGTCCGCTTAAATGTGAACAAATAAAGAATCAAAACTGTAAATGGGATATAACAATTTAAAACCCGGGATTCAATATTATGTTTGTGAACATATCAAACAAATTAGTTCAAGATGGCCACCAAGATGACCTATGGGTGTGCTAAGCTTGTACCAAACATAATACGCATATTGATTGAAACATAAAACATTGTGACTAAATAATGTTTAAAAATACAACTTGAGCCTATGTGTGTCGTTTAGTACTACTATAAGTATTTATATTTTTTACACATCTTGTAAAGGTTAAAAGTTCAAGGCACAAATTTGGAGTGATAGTTATCAAACTTAAGCATCCATGCCATAATGTCTGGGAAAGCTTATTAATTGTTCAGATACATTGTTGATAACACAAAGATGTAAAGATGTAAATAATATGTCTTAATTGGTCAAACCAAACAGTTTACGATACTACTGATAAAAATATTAACAGGCAGTTAGTTTTATACGAGAAGTAAAGCGACTGATTAAACAAGTAATATAATATTAAACATCGATTCTACAAACTATTTTCAAACAGTTTGGCACGGTATATTTCTGTTTTAGTAAATGAGTTTTCAATAGCATGTAACAAAACTAAATAACGATATAAAAATTATATATCACATACGTATTACCTTAACAAGGCACATAAAAATATCGTGATAAACAATACAGATTGGAATTCTTATGTAATGTTACAAATTTATTGAAGTTACTCTTAATAAATAATAGAAGCATTGTTTAATCGAGTTGTTTATAATTTCAAATGCATTCTCCATTACTTTAATCACAGGATTATGTGCATGCACTGATGTTCGAGTTTTACAGTATTAAGAATTTGAAGAAAAAAAAGAAATAGAACACAGATCAACAATGTAAGGAGACATTCACAGAACATAACCCCAAAATTACCTAGTCACACCGCCAAGGCACTTTAAAGGTACCAAACCTAACTTGGGAAAAGGGCAAAACGGTCCTAAAAGGAGGGAAATGGTGAAATAATAGATCTAGAGATGCAACGATTACCTATCAATGGTGGTAATTGAATTATAACCATTTCATATTGGAACTTAATTATACAATCCATCGCTTTTTTTATTTTACATTGTGACATATACTTAGATATTTATGTGTTAAAATGTTATAATACAGTGATATTGTAAATAAAATAATAAACATGGCTGGTCAAGATTGAATAGCCCTAAGTACAAAATTTGTACAGAGTTGAAAAGGTTGGTAGAACATTTTGTTAAAAATAACTTAAACATATAAGGAATAAATAGAATTTCAGTCACAATATAAGCTTGTATTTTTGAATGACTTTTCCACTGTATTCTGTGTAAATTATCATCTGATGTTGTTTATATATATACTGTAATAACTGCTCCACATAATGTAATATAACCAAGTATGTAGACAAACGATAAAAAACCCATACATTTCCGTAATCCAAAACATGAACTACGCATAAGAAAACCAACGGTTTTAAATCTATTGACTATAACACCTTCGAAAAGTGTTAAAACGAAGGGTTCAGAGTGCTCTTAAACTGACTGATGAAATTCAAATCACAAATCGATGTACAAAGAGAGTCACCTTTAATACACACTGTACTTCTTTCGAATATTTCGCTTTTTGGGTTTCAGGAAGTAACTAAATATCGAACATGCACTGGCTAATAAAATGATAAAAATACAACGTTGCATATTTTATTTCAAATTGTAATCAACAGAATTTTTTATCAAAAATAAGATGATTCTTACCAAAATAAGTTGGATAATAAAGTAACCTAAATAAAATATGTAATCTAAATAAGAATGACTGAAATGTATAGCAAATACTCTTAATTAGAATTCTGCATTCTGTATAAATGTTCGTCTGATTTTCCAACGTAAATTCACTACTGAATTTATTGAACGAGTTGTATAAAATATTTCATGCGAGCCTTTGTAGTTAAAAAAAGTGCATTCTCTCAATCCATAACATAAGCCATGTTCAAGGGAACTAACCATTCGTGATGGTTCTTCGATCATATATACATTTACCTATAAAGTTATCGGTTTTACAATCTTAACTTAAAACTTAAAAAAATATCTCATAACGCACTCATAAACATGATATATCAGCTTTAAATTTGTATCTTTTAATTACAAATATTTCTGTTCTGAATGTAAAAGGCACACACTATCAAATAATTGTGCTCAAAACTTAATCATAAACAGAATCAGCACACTTTTTTAAGTTAATTAGATGTTGTACATGTACATGGAGCATTAAAACAGTACATCAAAAACAAAATATATATTTAAACCATTCGCCATAAGAAAATTTATGTAAAAAGTCGCCCCGTACATATAATCAAATGTGTTATATTTTTTTATCCTTAAAGATCGTTTGTCACGACATAATTGTCGTGTATACATGTTTGTGGTATATTTAGTTTCTTCTATCCGATCTTTTTTAATATTGGTGGTTCAAGTATTTCTACTAAAATAGTGTATAATTGACCCTAGAATATGGTACCTGCTTTTAAAATTTGTCTTTTGACATCTTGTGTGTGATATGCCCTTTTAAAAATTATGTTTTGTTTAGTTCGTTCCAATGTTATGTCGAATAGGGCACGCCTTTTACTTGGGAACCATACGCCGCTTTCATGGAAAGGCATTATTAAAGTGTCACATTGAAGGCCGTATATACACATCTGCGGATGTCTCTTAATTCCAAATTCCCCATTTTTCGAGTTTAAATCTTTCGTCGTTTTGGGCGTTCTGTAGGGACTCCGTTGTTCTCTTTTTATTCTTTTTTCCTTTTTAACACTATCATTTTGCATTAATAACTTTCAACAATCTATTAGTTTCTTTCAATTAACCCTTTCCAATAGGTTCAGTTACCGTGTGATAAATCAAAGATCAATGTTAAGTACGTGTGTATCCCCGCGAGTTATGTGTTTGGCTTGAAACCTTAGCTCTGTACCTCCAAATATGAACATTTCTTCCACGGCATTGTCATCAGCCTTTAATGTACAATCCATCGGAACTACAATTTCTCCAATTACTTCACAGCCTTTATCTGTTGTAAAAAGCGGGTCATTCTGGGTTGACTTGACAACGTTCAATACCAGTTTGCGTTGAAAATCATCCACTGCTTTTCCAATTCTTGACACTACATATCCATCCTCTACTTGTTGCCCGATTTCAACTGCTTTCCAAAATGTATTCAGGCAAAATTTTCCAATGTTGGAATCGACCATTTTTTCTTTTGGGTGCTTTGTATGATCAAATGGAACAGCAATATCAAGACCGTAAGAATAACGTGCAATCCTTGCGGTTACTATTGACGGATTATGGCCGAAAAGAACAGCTCCTTTCAAAACAGCGAGTCCGCAATCCGGAGGTATGATGATTTGCTTGTCTGCAAAATTTGCTTTGAATCTATCTTGTACGTAAATGCTTTCAGCGAAACCACCTACAAGTATTATTCTGCTTACATTTCTAAGTTTCTTCTTCGATAGAACTTCCCTTACGGTGGAAACTATTTTGTTTATCGGTGTTTCAAAACATTTCTCCAAAACGGAGGCTTCAATCCTTAATTTGTCCTTCTTCCATGTAATGTGTTTATCAAATTTCTTTTCAATTTCTGCAGTTGTTTTCTTGTCATTTTCCTCGTAGTATTCTTTCAGACTTGACGGTACTTTTAGAGTTACCTGATCAGAAGAATTTAAATGACAATTTCTCTTTTTGGCTTCGAAATCTCTGTATATGTGAAGTAAATCTTCTAAATCGTTTTGTTCAAACCTCTCCCATTCGACCGAGCCAAAGATTCGTTTCAACAATTTAGTGAAGTTTTTATCAACTTCAGTCCCACCCCATGGTCCACCTATTGGTTTATGAATCTCTAACAGGGTATTATTCGGTCTCCTTTCATGTACTGTAATATCAGCTGTTCCACCTAAGATATCAAACGCATTCTTTTTATAAGATATCATTAGTTCCATATAAAATACTGCAAGGAAACACAACAGGTAACCACTTCACTGCCAGCGCATTGTGTATTTAAAATGGGATTAAAGTTATTTAGTTGCCGGCACAAAACAACACAATGTATTTAAAAAGTTCCATATTTAAAAAGTGTAAATTCAAATAAAAACATACAAAAAACTTTAAAACAGATCATAATAGAAAGTGAAAATGTAAATATCGCTTTGGATGTTCAAACAGTATAAAAACAAGTAAAACATACAAGGAGCACACAATGAATTGTTAAAACAAACAAAAATAATATAATAAATATTGTTATTGAGCTGATTAAAAACAGTTATACAGACCCAAAATGCTACTGAATTTACAAACCAAAGCATAAAGTAGGTATTGAATTATTGTAAAAATAAAAAAAAAGTTATATTTAATACATGGTTAGTAAAACGAGCAAACTACTTATTTTGACGATTCCTAAAATTTTGATTTATTATATTTTGAACTGTATATTAGAATTACCTCCTAAATCAACAACCATGTACCGGGTACCAATTGCTGAAATTCCTAGAACATTCTCGTCATCGCTTCTTTGAAATTCGGTTTGTAATTCCTGACACCAAATTGATGCTGCTTCAGGCTCGAGTGCTATTATCAGTTGGTCATTTGAAATTCCAGCCTGAGAATTAAAGGGTTTACTCATTTATTCCATTTTATTTATTGTTTTCTCGTTTAGGGCACACACATTCTATTACTTGGGACCATACGCCGCTTTTCATGGAATGACACTACTGTGTCACATTAAAGATTCCATGATAACCGCCGTATGAACACATCTACGGATGCTTCTAAATTCAAAATTTCACCATTTTAGTGTTTAAATGTTGAATTCTAGGGGGCGTGGACGGTAAGTTGCAATTTCCATTACCGTTCATGAACAGGCTCAATCAAACCCTGCCTGCAACATTTAACAATTTTGCCGTGTTGGGCTTTCTTTAGGGATTCTGTTTTTCACTATTTTACTATATTCGAATTTTTTATATATTGAAATATTATCTTTAGAACATATATGCATATCATGTAGCACTTATACAACGGAAATTCAAAATCGCGTTAGTGAAAAATAATATATATAGAAGTGCTGCTAATGTTTTATTCGTTGGTTTTATCATAATGGCTGTAAAGTGCATAGTATTTAGAAACGGAAAACGAAACCTCTACTGCCTAAGCTTAGCCATTTTTGCAAAGCTGATGCATACATCCGTCACTCATGAATTTTAGTTTCGTTTGGAAGCTTATTCGTCTTATTTATTTACTTACTTACTTATTTGACACATTGTGTATTGTCCCTTTATTTAGATTTTATCAGGTCCCTGTCCAATACTTCGTTTTTTGTTTATTCCAGTTACTGTTAATCACCCCAATGAGTATAAAGTTATTGAAAATTAATGAAACCTTTAAGAAAGTATTGTATGAAATAGATAAACACGTTTACAGTTTCCTCCACTGTGGTGAATGACTGAAGTCATATAATTTATTTTCCGTTTTATAAAACCAAAACTCTAAAGATAAATACCTCAACTGCTGCATCCCGCATAAACCGTTTAGCCATGTCATCCCAAATTGCAGGAACAGTTAGAACATAGATGACATCCGTGTCCGTAATGTTGGTTACTCTCTTCCGAATGGTTGCAAAGAAGTTATCCTTAAGAAACTTTATAGCATTAGCAAATATTACAAGTGCTGGCATTTTCTTTCCTGATATATCTTCGATTGTAGTGTAACGATTCAATTTCTATAATGCAAAATACATATACTGTATGCTCATCTAATGTACTTTTCAGTGTAAAACTCAGTTATATGATGTGTTATTTTTCAAATTTGCTGTGTATGATGTGTATGTCATATTTCGAAAATGAGAGGTATTCTTTTTTGGTCATATGTTGCAGAACAAGCAAATGTAGGTGAATGGATCATTACCGCCAAAAGAAAAACAAAAACAAAAAACAATAATTTCCAAAAAAGAAACTGAAACCAAATGCAAGTGTCATACGACATAACATAAAGATATTAATACACGGCAGAGTAAGACCTGAAGGTGATAAGTGACCCTCAAAATGAATAATGACCCGAGGGCTTCAGCCCGATGGCAGTATTCATTTAAGGGCCGGATATTACCTTCTGACCCTACTCTGACGTGTATTAATTCTTTAATACACTAATGGATCCAAAAGAACTTTTTTACAAATTACTTAGATATTCCTTTCGATGAAATAAATGTCTCTTAATGTTCTTCTATAAACTACAGTGTTGCTTATGTGTACTAAATCACTCTAGAATCAATAAGCAAGTTTTACTTTCGTTTTGAAATTCTAGGAATGATTTTTTCGTATTCTTTCTTCACACAAACAGCACAAAATGGGTTGTTTTGATGACGTAATATATGACGTCATTGTTTCAGTCTGTGCACGGCCGCAAAACCGTAATCGGTCACGTTACACTCATTATCAGTTGCAATCATACGCGTTAGTTTATAAGTAACAAGTGTATTAATATTCAAAATTTAATGTCTGTAGAATTTGATTTATTTTCTCGTTTCAAACATAAAACATTTTTTATTGTGGCTGTCCTACAAAATCTACATGTATATAACACATAAAAGTTTTAAGATTATTAAAATTAACAACAGGAATCTTTTTTCAAGAGCAAAAAATACATGAGTAAAAAGATGATTAAATCGATTCACTTTAATTCATTATGTTCAGAAGAGATAAAAAAATGAAATTACACAATAAGGCATGATTATAAAATTTAAATAAAAAATACTTTAGTATTTATATTGATATTCGTTGTATTAATGCTATTTTTGACGATGCAAAAACTATGTAAAAGAAAATATATAAATGCATTATGACTGTTACAGTTTTTCATCAAAACAGTCGGAAAAAAGTGCATTTATCATACCCTTATGTAAATAGTGATAATCCACCTTAACCGTGAAGATAAAGCCAAAATTTCAATCCGTTTTACGAACTTGAAAGATAAACGTGAAATCGATATTTATAAATAGATATACAATATTACAAGGCAAAGTTGGCAGCTATATTGCAAAACATTTTTGGAAAAGACTTACGTGATTTTCATTCAAAAGCATTTTAAATCTTCGAAAGTAATACCATCCCCAATGTTCATCATCCTCAGCAAGACTTGCGAACGATGTTTCAGCTTCGTACCCAAAATGTTTGAATTCTTTTTCCGGTGTAAAGAGAATACATGATGCTGTCTTAAGGGATGCTAAAGACCCTCCATCGGCAAACCATGCTTGATTTGCGTAAATCTTTTCAGGTTCAGTTAGAGTAGAATATGCCCAGCCACTGTATGTTGTCCCTATATCGATGGCGGCCACAATCATACGCGTGCCTGTTTTAGTTGCTTGTTTAGATGCTGTTGCCATTTCTACAATTTAAAACTAGCAAAGACGTGACTCAACCGTTATTTTTTTTATTACGCAATATAAATGTGGCATTGTAAATTCATGTTTTTGTATCTTTTTTTCTTTCTTTCTTTTTTTTTAGGTAAAAAGTTGTTGAACAATTGTTCATTTCGTCGACGAACCAACCACGAAAACATGCTTATTTAACTTTGTATCCTTTAATTTAACGGATTTATTTAGAAATTTGTTTATTTAAACTGTTTCAAAATGGAAAAAAACACAATTGAGAATATGAAACTGTTTTGAGGTAGAAATCACAAGAAAATACATAATGAATAAAACGATCACATAAATTTATGGGTTTAAAATATGTCTTCATATTTCGTTTAAAGTTTATAAACTGAGATATGTATGATTATAATACAAAAAAGAATAAATTACACATTTCTGACGTCCTTACCTGTTACCATGTGACCGTATCATACATAAAGTGACATTTAAAGCAAGAATGAGTTTAACAATCCAAACATTGTAATAGGTATAAAGGTAATCTTCGCTAAACATTTTTAGCGATCGTAAGTTTCTGTTTCATTTCGGACGTATCTTATTTGTTTGAATAAAAATGTTTATCAAGTATCTCACACGATAAGGATATAAATCTTTACTTATCGAGAGTATTTTATTGATCTTAACCCATATACAAAGTGGGTGGGTATTACGAACAGAGGTCAACTGTAACTTAAATACTTTTTTGTTTTATATTATAATGAAAAGTGAGCTTGAAAAGATTAACAATATTTTGAAATGGTTAGCGATTAGACATATTGCCTTTTATAGATAATACACTGCACGTGTGTCTAAATGTTGAAACATTTCTGTTATTTTTTATGCACATAATAAGGAAGTAATTTACTGACCTGCTATTTGGTATTCGCGTTGACCTTGTGCTAGCCATTGGTTAAGAATTTGTTTGCAAGTTTGTTTCCCCTTAGCCATAAACATTCATTGTTGGACTTTAAATGTGATTGTTGCTTCACTGTTAAAGACCCATAACCTAAGCATAGATTTGGAACTAATTATATCTCTTTATTACCTTAAAGAATTTATCGGGACAAGATTTATCTCCACAACCATTGAGGTAATGCACTTGAAACTAAACACATCTTATTAGATCATTATTGTAGATTACTCCCCTCTAACATGGGGTTTTTCAAAGAATTATACTACTTTATTAACAAGAGAACTCCTTTACTATGCAGGCTGTTGATTTTGAATATTCGAGCGTGCTGTTCGACAGGCAGCTCTTGTTTAAAGGCATTGCATTAACCTATGATAACTGAATCATATCTGGAGTTTTTGCATTGTTGATGACGTATAATATATATACATTAAAATGTAAAATGTAATTTGCTAGAACATTTGAAACGTGTAGGTAATTCATTTTACAGTAAGAGACTTTCCTGCTAGACTGGATCAGAATTATGAATAAAATAGGTTATACATAGTGATTGAATTCAAAATTTTATAATGAAAGTTTCATTTAAGCTCGACTATTCGACGATTAAGGAGAATTATCCAAGTACCCTGAGCGTTGGCTTCGGCGCAACCACTTACGTTAAAGTTTGCGAAACACCTCAGATATTTTCAAAGTCCATTGACATACTGTATGGCTTGGAAACTTGCACATTTGTTAACCATCATGTCCCCATAACTCTGTCAGGCATTTTGACATAATAATGCCCCTTTTTCAACTTTGAATTGACATTAAAGTTCGCTTACCACCTCAAATATTTTCAAAATTTCTATTGACATCTGGATTTCAAACTGTGTACACTTGTTCACAATCATTCCCCCATTCTGTACACAGGAGGTGGTAACGCTATCAAGCATTTTGAAAGAATTATGCATCTTTTTTTGCTCTCGAAGGATCTTTCCTTTTTGAATTCTACAATCATATTCCGTTTTATTTAGTTGTGTGCATTGTTTTCTCGTTTAGGGCACATGCATTCTTTTACCTGGGGACCATACGCTGCTTTTCATGGAATGGCACTAATGTGTCACATTGAAGCATGATAACCGCCGTATGAACACATCTGCTCAATGTTTATAAATTCAAAATTTCACCATAACCATGATTAAATGTTGAATTCTGCTAAAGCCGGTGAAAGGTGGCGTATGTTTGACTGTACCGTCCATGAACAGGCTCAATCAAACCGAGCCTGCAACATTTTCGATTTTGACGTTTTGTGCGTTCTTTAGGGATTCTTTATTCCTCTCTATTTTATAAACTTACTTTAGGGATTCTGTGTTTCTCTATTTTATGTTCATGGGTCATAGTATTTGTATTAGCTTTTCTAAGCGTACCGCAAGCTTGGTGTTAAACCCTTTTACAGCTGCACACTACGCTTTCACCTTTTGATTGAATCTGATGGACGGAGTGGCAAATTCTATAATGGACATTTTTAAAAGTATTTCGAACTGAATTGTTTTAATATTGGTCTTCGATCTTGCTTCTTCCGCCCTTGTATGTGATTTATGTTGCTTTGCCTTCCTTAAAGGCATCGAGTACTTTTGAAATGGTCATTAGGCTGTACCTTTTGTACATATTTACATGATAATTTATGTGTTTTAATTATTTGGTATAATGTAACTATGACAATAGTTAAAATTTCACTTGGCGGGGATTTATTTTATTTACACTTTCTCGTCATATAGGAACTTGCCGGTAGTGGTAATTGCAAGTTACTAACAACACATTCTAGCACTGGCTTTTAATAGCAGATATCTCAATTTAAGATAAACTGGTACACTTTTAAAGGAAGTGAAGAAACTTCCAAAGATGTATCATGTGGAAGCGATCATTGTATCTGCAATGTAAAATGTTCGTGCAATGTCACGACATACAACGTATTGTCCCCAAGTAATAGAAAAGAATTGGCGACACTAAATAAATGTATTTATAAAACGGGATAAAATGTCAAAAGACAATCTTTAAAAGCAGGCAACATAATTATCTAAAGAGTTATTATACAGTATTCAAATAGTAATACTAGAACCACAAAACTCGAAAAAGGTAAAATACAAGGACTTTAAAAAAAACATAAACACACTAATAATGCCAACCTGAACAATTTTCATATAAACATTATGTTTTATCCGGCTACGTACTATGCAGGTTATATGGAACCGGAGGCCAACAAAATAATGATACATGTAGATTAAAATATCAAATATTTTAAATGACTATTTAATCAATTTAAACGACTTAAAAAATAAAATTAATTTCATTTGACACAGAAAACGTGTGTAATATATGGATAAATAAAAAGTTTTCTTTTTACATACTTTTCAAATCCTTAGGTGAACTTACAATCAAACCGTGTCTGCATTTCTTTTGTAATTTTGTTGTGATTAATGCTTCCGATGGATCACTTTGTTTCCAGATTTTTATACTTCACAACAGCAGGTGTCAAGTGCTGTTTGGCAGCTGTAAAAAGTTGCCCCGTACTTCACTTCAGTGTTGTTATATTTTTCTGGTCCTTCGGGATCATTGATGCCAGCACCATTAAGTGTTGAGAATTGAGTACCGCTCAAGCCGGTGCTGGGGGCGTGCGGAATGTTGCACATATTCATTATCCCTCATGTATAGACTCAATCAAACCGAGTCTGCAGTTCTCTTGCAATTTTGTTGTGATTAATGCTTCCGAGGGATCACTTTGTTTCCAGATTTTTATACTTCACAACAGCAGGTGTCAAGTGCTGTGTGGCAGCTGTAAAAAAGTTGTCCCGTACTTCACTTCAGTGTTGTTATATTTCTCTGGTCATTCGGGATCATTGATGATAGCACTATTAAGTGTTAAGAATTGAGTACCGCTCAAGCCGGTGCTGGGGGGCGTGAGGGATGTCCCTCATGTACAGACGCAATCAAACTGAGTCTGCAGTTCTCTTGTTTTTTTGTTGTGATTAATGCTTCCGAGGGATTACTTTGTTTCCAGATTTTACAGCAAAATCATGCTTATTATCCCTCGCCGAAAGGCGGCGGGGGATATAGAAATAGTCTCCGTCCGTCCGTCCGTCTGTTCGTCCTTCCGTCCGACATTTTTGTCCGGAGCATATCTCAAAAAATATTTGAGGTATCATCTTGAAACTTCATAGGTGGATAGATCTCATTGAGGAGGAGTGCAGTGCACAAGAATGATAACTCTACCCTGCATAATTTTGAGTTATTGCCCTTTGTTATTTTTCAAACTTAATTTTTGTCCAGAGCATAACTCATAAAGCTTATGAGATATCAACATGAAACTTCATAGGTGGATAGGTCTCATTAAGAAGGAGTGCAGCACACAAGAATAACAACTCTACCCTGCATAATTTTTGAGTTATTGCCCTTTGTTATTTTTCATGCTTAATTTTTGTCCAGAGCATAACTATAAAAGCCTTTGAGATATCAACTTGAAACTTCATAGGTGGATAGATCTCATTGAGGAGGAGTGCAGCACACAAGAATGATAACTCTACCCTGCATAATTTTTCAGTTATTGCCCTTTGTTATTTTTCATGCTTAATTTTTGTCCAGAGCATAACTATAAAAGCCTTTGAGATATCAACTTGAAACTTCATAGGTGGATAGATCTCATTGAGGAGGAGTGCAGCACACAAGAAGGATAACTTACCCAGCATTATTTTTCAGTTATTGCCCTTCGTTATTTTCAGCTATCAGAATTCACATAGGTTTCAAATCTGTAATCACTTCAGCCATCAGTTTTCATTACCAAAAGAAATCTTAAAATTGAATTATTCTGCTCTACTACATATATATTCTTCCAATGAGCAAACACATTCGGCGAGGAATGGCCATGTTGACATGGCTCTTGTTAAATTGGTAACACATTCTTGATAGATTATTAGATCTTACAAGATACCTCTAATTATATCACTCTTTCAAAATCAACTTGTGTTTATTTACTTACGTAAATATTGTCATTCCATATAGTAATCAGTATAATCAAGGGGTCAGATTTTCTCTCGAATTCGCATCAACTAAAAATAGTAGGTGGGGTACGATTTAAACAGTAATTCATTAAATGACCAGAAGCAAATGATCATAATCCTTGTTAATTATGTAAATATGTTACATAGACTGCACCAAAGAAGCTATAATTTGACAGAAACACAAAATAGGGGGACATAATTGAAAGAACATGTACGAGTTACCTTGCATTGTACATTTATTTTTATGTAGCGCCTCTCATTTTATATGTCTTACTGCTTAATAACAAACAAACATTTCTTCAGATACGATAAGAAACGTTAAAGCATTACTCTCAGGAGTACAGTACAATAGTGGAATAACAAAATAAGTAATAAATATTTATCTGTTTAAGCATAGACAAGAGTATCAAAGCAAGAACCAATATGTTTAGCATTATTTTGCATATTTATGTATAAAAAAGCAAAACAGCAATCTCTTTTCTCCAATAACGTTAAGCCTCTTCGTATAAAACGCTTTAAATGACATCTTCCGTGCAAAATTTCACTTGAAATACAAAAGTGGAAACAAATATGAGCCAACATTAATATTCTAGAATATTTAGGGATTTGGCGGCCATCTTTGACGCCATCTTGGATTTCTAAGCTTCACATCGGACTTGAGCCAAATGAATACCCATTCCGGAAACTACAGACATTGACGAACAATTTGGTATATAAAACTTGCTGTTGGCTGACATAGACCACTTCGATGTCATTTTTATTATATTAAATCATTGTATATATAAGCCACAGATACTGCTATTCTAAATACTGAATATGTTATACTACTAGAATCTATTGAATGGTCAATTATGGAAGAGAACTTAAAAATATGTTCCGGTGTTCATATTTGTGTATTTTATAAAAAGATAGCATGCATATGTAAGTACAAACATAAAATATTCTTTAGTTGAAAATAATACGATAATAAGTTTAGATCTTACCCTGCTTTGAATATAGAGCAGCCAATTCAATATATAGTGGATATAAATATCAAAATGTTGAATTAGAATTACTAACACGACAGAGCCTGGTAATACCGTATGCAGGCGGACTAGGCTCTATACTGGTTTGGCAAAGGCAGATTAACTGGAATCAAAAAGAGAAAAACATTTTTTTCTCCTTGAATGTACATTGTAAAATTGAAGAAACAACGCGCTTAAATACATTAATTTCTGTTTGTATTTATTTTCCTTTCCTTTTTTTATTTTAGAATAATGAAAACCTCTTTTAAAATCGTGTGCAAGGCGTTTCCGACAGGCTATTTAGATGTTATTGTTTAAATCCTGCCAAATTTTCCCAACGTGATGCCATTTGATCTTACATGAAAGTCTAAAGTTACTTAGTGCAATTATTTTCTTCATCTTGGCACTAATGTTTATAAATGACCACAGTTATATCACGCAGTGCATATAAGGAAGTTGTAGAATAAGAAAGTGTGCACTTTGGTTTTGTCTAATTAATTGAGGAGCATTACAAAATTCACGTACACCCACCACAAATTGACAATAATCAAAGGGATTTTAGTTAATCTAAATGTAGATTTATCTAATTTCGATAAAGCTGTATTAATTTATTTTTGTGCCGAAAAGGTATTCATTGTACATATATTTGTAATTGTGTATATTATTGTTGAACCATCTTT
This sequence comes from Ruditapes philippinarum, assembly GCF_026571515.1. Lineage (NCBI taxonomy): Eukaryota > Metazoa > Mollusca > Bivalvia > Venerida > Veneridae > Ruditapes > Ruditapes philippinarum. Next base: position 58,488 of record NW_026866690.1, on the reverse strand, counting down.
AAAAGCAAACATGCTCCTCACCGCTGGAGAGCTCGAATTTCGTCTGGGACTTTTGATTATTTGTTTTTCATGTAAAGAAGCTAATCCAGTTAACATACAGAAAGCCAGTCTTTTTTTATATGTTGCCGCTCGTGCCTTAACCTTCACACGAAAGGACGCCTGAGGTCTTCCTCCACCAGCAAAACTTGTATGTCTCCATAAGACTTTAACAGTTCCTACAAACAAAATGCAAAGATAAAAAAATTCAGGTCAATATTATTGGTGGTACACAAAAGTCGAATCAATGGACATGTTCTTAAAATTTAAACTTACTTATTCAATCTTGAAGGACAAATGCATTACTTTTTCTGAACATGCAATAGCATTTGTTTCTGATTGAGTATGAAAATACAAATAAAGAAGGCAAAACGTTATCCGCAAACCGCAGCAAGGTACCAAAATATGTAGAGGGCGCAAGCGTGGAAAGAGGAAGGGACAACTCACCACTTTCTGTAAAACTCACCAATTTTCATCAGGGAAATACAATTATAACAAAGTAATATATAACCATTAGCTTAAATATGAAAAAAGACTTTGTTCCTTTTTTATTACTATTTATTCATTTTTATTTTTGATTTGATAAAAAGTAGGTCCGTTCAAATAAAAATGAAATGGAATGTAAACGGTAATCCCATTTTCTCACAAACTTGTGCTTTTCATATTGCAAATTCCATCATCATTGAATTTTTATGTGAGAAGTCATGATAAGTATTCACGAAATGAATGTCAATTATGTTTGTACCTCGGCTTAATCATCTCTTTAATACCATATTTGATTGCAAACACTTAAACTTTCCAAATTATCCTCAATTGTTAACAGATGATAAGGAGTGCTAAAATACTTTATACTTGAAAGACAACAATTATAATTCATCATTTAAAATGTATGTTAATGACTTAAATGAGGCCGTAGATGAAATTAGTTTTATTTTCATGATCGTAATTTTCATTTAAAATATCTTAGATTAGCCTGTTTAAACAATAAATATTCAATTATATATATTTAATTAATTAAATATATAAATATTTATTATTTTAACAGAAATCATGTGTGTAAATAGTATCACAGATCTAAATGGAATGAAATGGAGAATACATTTGAAGTATTGTAAGGCAATAAGTGCGACGACAATATAATGACTATTACGATAGAACTCAGCTATTTTCATAACATTTTGTACTTAATAACCAATACTACTTGCTTATTAGGCTTAATAGAACTTAGATTATGTCACAAAATGTGCTTCCGTAAGACAATACTATAAGTGTTTCTATTGTTTGTAGTCTTTACATTCTGAATGATGCCAAATACCATAACAATGGGGTTAAGTTTAACAATTGAAAATATTAGAAGTAGTTCCGCCAAAAGCATTGTAAACAGGAAATTTAAAGTATCATTTACATCATAAATATATTCCAGACAGACAGATATATAAAAATAGAACACTCCGGCATACTAATGATAACCTTGAATTGGAGATGAAAAAAGAAAGTAAACAGTGACCTTTATAAAGTAAGTTATAGATTATACATAATTATGTAGTACTTTAGCTCTGTTTAAGCAACAGTCTTTTATGTGTGAATGAACAGTTTTGAGCTTTCAGATATTAAATAAGCGATGTCATATTTTATTGCTTATAATATCACATAACATCTTAATGCATTATTTGGTAAATTTAACAGTAACACTAGTTAAACACTGGAACAAATTGTAGAAGTTATTCGTTTTCGTATAGGGAAGTAATATAAAAGATACTACTACAAAGCATGTGAATTAGGATGTTACAATACTTCATTACACTGTTAGTTGTAGTTATATGGCATGCATATTTGTTTTGATTCTGATACATTTTTATACATTTAATAAAATATTGATCTAATTTCAATCCATATTTTGTCGTTGAATTAGGCGGTTATCTAAACTACTCTACGCATTACAAGACTATGATGCAAATCAAAACTAGCCGGCATACACGCCAACAAGTTAACCTATCCATGAATATGATAGCTTGGCCGGAGACTCAAGCCTAGATGCTAATATTCAGTTAAAAAGAAAGAAGAAAAACTACAAGGGAAATCGATATTCGGAAAAGGCAGCTAAACACTATAGCCACCCAAAAGCATTCATTAACACTGGCCAATCGGCATGGCACCAAGCAGAGCATCAAATAAGAAGAAGACTGCTTAAAGGATATGACGGGATCTCATGTGCCTGATAAGAAGTGGTCTGACAAGCTTTAAGGATATATCATACCAATAATGTCTGCTAAAGCAGCATACCTTAAAACCGATATGTTCATTTTAGATGTATTAAATAGAACAGTGTCAACTTTCTTCTTTTTTTGTTCCTTGTGTTTGTGTGGGAAATTACGCCTTTGTCCGAGGATCAAACCAGCAACCCAGGATCGATCCAGCACCCCTGGATTAGCAGTCCGGTGCTCTCCCTATTAAGCTTTGTGTGCAGACAAGTAAACCTTAAACATCACTTCTAATTCCAGTTAGTATTACGTATACAAGTCAGATCATTTGACGCCTGTAAAAAGCAAAAATATCTGAGTAATTGTTGAGTAATTTGGGCCTGTATTCAATTCGTAATTTTTACATGCTTCAAAGTTATTTTTGAACAGTTTTAAAAGACAATATTCTTTAACATTGTTTGCTTAAGTGGAAGAAAAATATGAAGGAAAAAAACGCGTCGCATATCACAAGTCATTATTACACGTTGTTTTATTGTTCAACCAGCATAGTCCAAACATGATTTAGTGAAAGTATTTAACATGTATTACCGGAATTTGGTAAATTGATAAATTCCACTTCAAAATGATAACGATTGTTGCTATTTTAAACAACCAAGTGTTGATAATAAGGTCGAAATTTGTATGTAATAGTTGTTAAGTAATTCATTTGCACCAAACACAATATAATAGAGATCTTATCAGCAAAATATTACTTATTTTAAGCCTATGATATTTTTGCCGCATTCAATTTTACTATCTTGTTGCAAATGTTATTAAATACGTGCTTACAATTTTGTTTTATATGCCATCTAATTTAAATGAAACGAGCATAAATGAAATCAAGATAATAACGAAAGAATTGTTATTTGATATAAAAATTTACTGTTATCAGAGTTTTAAGATTACGCAAAGAATTCAGAATGTAATAAAGTACTTAATAAATGTGATTTAAATCTATTAAAAAATATGAGCACGTCTTATTTAATGAGGTGTGAGATCCTCATGTTAAATATATCGAATAAATCATCCCATTTAATGAAACACGAGTTTTAAACTATGCAAGGCGTTTCAAACACGGCTTTAAGATGATAGTATTTCAATCCTGTCACATTATTACTTCATGATGTCATTTGATCTTGGCTTAAACCACAATTGTATCATGCTGTGTATATAAGGAAGTAATTGAAAATGAACGCGCGCATTTTGGTTTTTGTCTAATTGGTTGAAGAGCGTTTGGTTATACACGTACAAACACCACAAAATAAAAATAATCTAAAAAGATAAAAATAAACGTTAAATTATACTGGGAGTTTCTCGTTAAGCTGTGTTTGGATAATTGTAACGATTGCAAAAACAATATTAATAAAAAAAAACGACAATGAGTAATGCTTATACAAATTGACATTAGTTTTTAGTTATACCGTATCATACTCGTCATGGTTTGTTGTAGTTATAACTGAGAATCAAGTTGGAAGAAATGCTAACATGATCCAAGAATTTTTTTGATAATATGTGATGAACTAAAAATAATTTGACAGATCGAAAATGATTTAGCTGTATTTGTGGACATGAAACATTTTTATTGAGTAGTATATTTGCATTTGAATACATAATAAAAACAACAGATCATTAACTAGTTTGACCTGACAGAGACACTATTAAAATTAATCTAATATATGGTAAAACTAAATGTCTCGTATTAGCTGTACGACTACCAAAGCGTCAAACAAACAACAACAGCAAACAAACAAAATAGCAAAACTCACTAAATATAAAATCTTGACAAACTCCGAGTACACTGTAAGCTGCATGCCTCCAGATGATTCAAAGTATTCCAAGACAATCAACCTTGTAAATATGTGCTAAGATTTTAAAATAAGTACAACTATTCACAATCAAAGAAAGTATTTACATCTTATATGCCATAATTGTTTTATTTTGCATTATCTATCACCATATTTCTACCGCGTGACTAAACAAAACTGGGCTTTTTTACATATATATATAAACCGATATATGTTTGGTAATATTCGTAGATTTTAGGTGCCGTTTGCAATGTTGAATTACTTTTTCGTTCTCTTTACAATATTTGACTTTTGAAAAGTTTCTTTTTAAAATCATGAAAAAAGCATTGACCTGGAGGCATGCTGTTTTAAAATATGTTGGGTGGTAACAACAACAATTCGCATCTGTCAGTAAGAAGATAAAATAAATCACTGCACATCAGCTACTTTAACTGCCACATTTCTTGATATCTTTATATTTCTTTGAGAGTATAATGTTTAGTGCCTGCTTTTTTATAGTCTTGTGTGCCTGGAAAAAAAACGATTCTGATGTCCCTGATCTTTTTTCTACCGTCAATCTGAAATAATTCTAGGAATTTCTGAGGGTCATGTTTTGTCTTTGGTAGAGTAATGGTTTTTTCTTGAGTGCATACATCTTCAATGATAAGCTTTGTTAAAGCAATTGTAATTGAAATTCGAAATTTCATTCAGTTTTGAGCATTTGTATTTCCCATGTTGTTGGCCCCGGAGAAAATAAAACGCATACGTAAAACATATAGAATTAATTAAATACCATCCAAGCTAAAGGATTAAATGTATGTGTTTTGTATTAAAAATATGTTTTAAAATTTTATGCAATAATAACGTCAAAGCATGTTTATTTCGTGTTATAAAATATGATAAACAAGATCAATAAGGAAAGGTGGCGTTCAATGAACGCAACCCCCACATGACCCAGCAACAAGAACCAGCGGCAAAGAGCCCAGGAGGACCCCAAACAAAAACAGGACAGGGCTCAAGGCAGAGCACGGACAGGCTTATCACTAAAATGATAAATAATTTGTAACTGGCAATATTCTTTTGATTAGGTTTTACGTCACATCGACACAGTATAGGTCATATCGCGACGTTCCAGCTTTACTGGTGAAGGAAGACCTCAGGTGCCCCTCCATGCATTATTTAAGGCACGAACGGGCACCTGAGTAGTACCACCGACGTTCCGTTAGCTAGCTGGATAGCTTCCTCACATGAAAGAATCCAAGTCCCTGTCGGGATTCGAACCCACAGCGGTGAGGGGCAAGTGGCAAGTCTCTCGGGACTGCAGACGATATAACACGGAAATACATGTGTTAACCCTATAATGCTCTTAATCAACAGTTCGTTAACCTGATAAGCTGCCTTGATTTATTTTGAAAAAAATCACATCTATTTTATATGTATCAATGAATGACATTATTATGTAAAACACTATATTATGTGTTCACAGAAACGCTGAATAATCAAAATTGGTAAAACATCAATAAATCAAGACTTAAAGGCTTGGTGCATTTGATCCCACTTTTGTAGGCATTAAACAACATGTGTTTATATGAAAAAAGTATCTTTGTAGGCGTGAACGAACTCATAAAACTTTTGTTAATTGCTTACATGCAGGCTTAATTACAGCAATAAGTTAATGTTTGCAATAGATCAACATATGTTTCTATACCTCTGTGAAGAAACAAAGGATATTTTTTAATTGTACCGTCTTTCAAACACTAAAGACTGATAATTCAGCTGATACAGTAAAATCAAAATTAATGTGTGTGAGTTTTTCGGCTATTAAACACCTTTTTAGATATTTGATTCGTAGAAATTGACCACGAAAACCATTGACCATAGTGGTTGATGTCGTTCGCATATAAACGACAAACCAGTGATAAATAGCCAATAAACTCCACTCAGACCGATATCATTTTGCTCCTAAAAAAACAAACCGATGAAGTAATTTTGCTGCGAATTTTAATATAAGGTTGTATTTTATCGCACCCTGCTGTCGCTAAGGTATAAAACATATGACAGAAAAGAAATTATAAGACAAAATGTTTCACCTTAGTTTTCAAGAATTATTTTTGTCAATTTTTCAACAATTTAAACTAACGTGTCAGACTTGATTGTAAAAATGAATCTTAATCCCCCATCCATGTTAGTTTAAAATGACGTCATTCTGACGATTTTATGAATGAGAAGTTTACTTAGGATGACGTCATTTCGTTGCTTACGAAATGTCGTAGATTCTTTTCATCTAAATTATGTCTTATTTCGATAAATCCTGTGGCGTTTGAATATGTTATTCGAACACTGCTCGTGAGTGTGTCACTATACACGAAAAAGACAAAACGATAGATAAACATGTTTTAAACTGCCAATAAAGACTGGTTAGGGAATAAATATCTAAAAAAGTGATCTCTCCCTCGGAAGCACTCAAAACAGCAAAAATACATGAAAATTGCAGACTCTGTACATAAGGGATAATAAAAAGGTGCAACATCCCTCACGCCCCCTTGTACCGACTTGAGCGGTACTCAATTCTTAAAACTTAAAGTGCTGGACTCAATCCTCCCGAAGGACCAGAAAATATAACAACACTAAAGTGAAGTGCGGGCAACTTTTCACGGCTGCCACACAGCATTTGAAGCCTGCTGTTGTGTATAAAAATCTGGTAAAAAGTGATCCCTCGGAAGCTTTAAAAACAGCAAATAAACATGAAAATTGCACACTCGGTTTGATTGAGTCTGTAAGTGAGTGATAATGAAAAAATGCAACATTCTTCACGCGTACATGTATATGCGACTGTGATTTTTTCTCCCTTTTAAAGCAACCATAATAACGCATGTTTTTATATTGTCCGTTCTTATAACGTTTTCGTTTCACATGAACCTTATATTTCACATACCACAACGCCACATATCCCATCCATATCAGTTTATTAAATTTATATAACAAAAACTGACATAATAAGCAGCATCATCTCTTTTTTTCGTTTCCAAGTACTTCGTAATGCACATCGTCCAAGATGGGAACCAACGAAGAAAAATAGTCATTTTAAGTAACCGTATTTGTGTGCGTATTTGTGTGCGTGCATGTTCGGATATTTGTGAGTGTTTTTGGTGAGTTTTTGTTTTTATTCTGCTTCATTATTTGCTTGTATGTAAGAATGGAAATGTATAAGTATTGAATAAAGAAATTGATATCTTAAAATATAAACCCGATCAAATTGTTACAAAGTTATGTTTATCTTTTTATAATGGAATGCGTTTACTTTCCATTTTTCAGTTTTGGTGCATTTTATATCAATTCAGACGGGTGGGAACTTAAGTTAAACAATATGTATTAATCATATATCTTATACTGATTTACAACTGAATCATGGTTTTAAGACACGATCCTTCGACTTCGTCTGGGCGAATGTAATTTTTTTCCTAGATATGACAAATAAAATCAGAATTGATAGTGATGCTCTAATTTCATAAGAACTTTAGTGATACAGATGATACAAGCATTTAAATAAAGTTAAAATTTAAAAAAAGAATGAATAAGTAATGAATATTTTGGTGAATATAATAGTATGCTACTGTGGTACTTTATTCTTACAGTATTGCGTCATATGTAATGAGCATTTCTACTGAAACGAATGTTCTACAGTTGCTCATAAACCAATTATAGCATTGATGCATGGATGTAACAAGGGTACTTGTGAGCTAGTTTAGTACCTGTTTAGCATTCAGTTTAGTTTACCGAGTTTATTCCGAGTATGTTGGTGAACAGGTGCTAGGTATAATACACTTATTGGTAATAATGTTTAATAAAATTAGAAACGTTTTGTCGAGTTGAATAAGTCTGAAAGAATATTGCCTACCCTGTTTTTTTACTGTAATTAACAACAGTCCGGAATCTTTCATATAAAGAATGCAATAGAGACAGTCAAATGTACCAGTTGTCAGCCGTTAATTTCCGCTTAAGATTTGACAGACGCGCACGGAATCAACAATTTCTTATTCTATTTTTTGGATGAAGAGCAATTTATTTTCATTATCATTCCCGACGATTTCTCTCACAGGAGGTTTTATTTAATTAAGTTTCTTCATACAACTGTTTACCTTCAGTCAAGAAGAATATTAATAGAATGATTCTATACCATAACATTTGTCCAGGGTATAACTAACTACTTTTATTGGGCTGCTCAAAACAGTTGTGTAAACATTATCTAGTACGAAAGCTGCAAAATATAATGATGAACTTGTTTTGATTTCAACGATAATAAATGTCATTCCCTTCCATACTCTTTGTCTTTGAAGATACATAGTGTATTAGTGTATCTTGATATACTTGTCATGCTTTATCAACTTTTAAAATAAATATTAGTTTTCAATTAAGCCGGATTCTCTATTTAGAAATTACATTAAACAGTTTCATTGCGATGCGTTTTCAAATATTTATATTCATGGCAGCTAATTAACTATTTGATGGTAATGTTTGACTTTTTTAACAACCTCTTATATATAACGCGGTTTAATATATTGTTAGCATTTCATCTTTATTCAAAGGTAATGTATTTTATTTGTATGATATAGATGTTAATTTAAAGCATTCGAATCACATCAGAAAGTTTATTTCTGTTTTGAATAATTTCTATGGTAAATTGTTTTACGTTCATTGTTTTGAAGTCAGTCGAATAGAAATACATAATTAATGCGGGCATACACACAAAATTGTTACATCAATGCAAATTTGAGAAAAAACAGAATCCCTTAAGAAAGCACAACACGTCAAAATTGAAAATATCGTAGGCTCGGTTTGAATGAGCCTGTACATGGACTGTAATGGTAATTGCAAGCTACCGTCCACGACCCCTAGCACCGGCTTAAGTGGAATTGAACACGAAATGTAAAACTTGTAAATTTTGAAACATCCGCAGATGACTTCATAAGGCGGTCATAAAAGTTATATCAATGCCATCAATTAAAAAACATATATATACTAAATTAATGAAATTCTTCAGACAGTGGACATTGATACACTTTAATAGTCTTTACCGAGATGATGATTATATTGTTCAATGATATCGATTGATAAAAATCTAAAATAATTTAAATGAATATTAAAATATGTAAACGAACGTACACAATTAAATGTTAGGATTGCCGGTGTAAGATGTCGTAATTTTACTAAACAAACATTTCCTTATTTGCTTTTTGTGTTAAGAACCATTTATATTAATTGATTACAATTAACGATAATAGACAGGCTCTTTTTCTTCTTCCTTTTTTAATTGCGTTACCTAGTTTTAATTTCACAAGTTCCAATACTGTTTTGTTAAGTTCATTGCTCGACATCATTTTACAGGCGAATTTATGTGTATACATTTGCCACCCGCGGTTTCTAATTTATACTATCTTTTATGTTAATAAAACATGTCCTAAATAGACATTTGATATATTGAATTAAGTATCATCAGAAACTATACGATTTATTTCACATTTAGAATCGTTCTATCATGTAAATTAGATTTTAGCTTGTGGTATTATTACCTGTTATCCCTTATTAACCACAATGTACGAGGGATGTTTGAAATGTATTGCTTATTTCTATCTGGAGACTTCAAATTAAAAGTTAGCTCAAAAGTGTTCATTTCATGCCCTCGTAGTGCGGTATCGTAGTGAAGAATTTGTTAGGAACAAACTGATAGTACTTTAATATACCGTTGGGAGAATAGCTAGTACTCCAGTCTTCATACAAACATAAATGATATGTTTTTGAAACTAGAATAGAGTTTTCCAGTTTCTTTAAAAAAAGACAATATAAAACGTTATAATATTTATAAGGTACATAATGATTGTAAGGTTTTCCATATGGACACATTCGCGAATTTATCTTAATTAAAAATGTCAGTATTTGTTAGCTGGATGAATTTGTGAAGATATATCTAAATTAAAAATGCTAAAATGCTACGATGAATTTAACCTTTCTATGCAACCATTAAAGTTGCCAAATTATCAGAATGTGCATTATATTCAATAAAACTAAATAAAAATATACGCAAAGAAAACTTATTCAGCTGGTTTGAGATGGTTTTAACGTCAACACTTTGTAATGAAGTACCCCATTGATTTTATCTTTTGATACCTGCAGATGTTTCTATGTCATTCATTCTATCAACATCCTAATGCTGTGGTATGTAACATGCATATTGAGTGCATTTCTATCGAGTCAGGCAGGATAAAAAAATAACTTAAAAACACTAGCTAAGGGAGGAGAAATACGTCCGCTATAGAAATTAATATAAATTTCCTAAGATACTGGTAAATCGGTCGACAGTGGAATATTTCAATGTTAAACTTTATTTAAACAGAAAATAAAAAAAAGAAACAAATGCAATGTGTATCATATTTAACATGAGGATGCTTGTATATGTCAAAATTGAATCATTTTAGGGAAGTACCCGGTATTCCACTACAGATTTCACATCATCATTTCTTACGAAATGACAAAAATGAATAAACATTTTTTATTTAATATAAAACTCATAAAACAATGCAATATTCTATATACATGTATCAGTACCAATTCTGTCACATTTACTTATTTAGATATATATATGTCGTATCAAATCATTTTGTCTGTATAATAAATCACTCATTATTTGCTTTTCAGCTAAGAACAATAATGACATACGCATAATGTGCATATCATATGAAGTATAAGATATATATCCGACTTGTTGTAAGACTTTATACATACCTTTGGAATATGTATATTGTAAAGTAGTTCTTCTTAATTGCACTAATTAAACCTTTGATACAAAACTTGCAAAAGGTCGTTTATAAAAATACAAGAAGAGTTGTTTTTTCTACATTATTTCCGATGGTTCTGAAATAGTTTGATTATTATTGTTTTGAAGGGATATATGTTTAGCAGACGATGAATTCCTTCCAGTTTCTATATTTTGGAAATATCCATTTTGTGATATAGATGATGGTGTTTGTGAATCAAATTCAATATCAGAAGGCTGGTTACATACACAACAACAGTCACGTGATTTGTCCGTTTGATTTTTCTGAACCTCTTTACGACTGTCATCTTTTACATATTTCCTCCACATCATGGTATGCTACAATATAAAAATGATCGAAAGACTCATTGGCCTTATTTTGGTTCAAAAAAAGGAAAAACTATAATGGAATGTTTAACAAGTGTGACCTTTGGATTATTCTTTTATTTGTTTATGATAATGAAATGCAATCATCTCTTATTTGATACAAGTGACCTTTGTATATGGGATGTAATAACAAATTCAGTTCATTATAATACAAGTTTTATCAAGTAATTTTAGATAATGAATATGTACTTACAACAAATACAGCAACTGTGATGCCTAGTATAAAACCAGCTAGAACGTCAGACATATGATGTTTGTTTTCCCTGATGCGGCCAAAACCACATAAAATTGCAGCCAATACAAGACTAATTTGTAGGAAGATCTTCAGTAATCGAGAGAACCTTATATGCAAACGGTTTTCTATGTACAACTGCAAAGCATTCAATGAAAATATTTTAATATGTATTTATAGGAGTATACGTCAATTAATGAAAGTATTAATTTCTCTTTCATTCTATTGATCATTTCTAAACATGTATAGTATAATCAATAAATTGCCAAATGTAATTAATGTCAGATATATTATTAAAATGAATGAAAGTTTATTCATAGGTTTTATTTAAACACGACAATTAAAGTTTGAAATATAGGGTAATGTATTATTCCTTAAATTAACTAAACCTGTATGGGGTCATTATTTATAAGGTTCCATTATATTATTTTCAAAAAAGACCACATAATTTGATACTTCTTATTTAATCATTGTTTTATGCGATATCACGCAGAATTTAAAACCCTTTAGATAAGCAAATGTAAAACATAAATATTTACACTAAAATAAACTGCAATGAACATGGCAAAAGATGAATGTCCGGAAGGAAAAGACTGTCGGCTGCTTCTGATTTCTTTTTCGTCATTTCCAGAGCACATGTATTCTGTTATATACCTTTAAAACAACATAACATGTGATACTAAGGCATCATTTAATAAAATATTTGTTTGTAAATAATTTTAAAGATCCCATATGAAGAAATCACAACGTAAAATGTTCTACCATATGATATCATAATTTATTACCCCTCACTTTTTTCGTAATGCTAATTTCCCATAGGCCTCTGGGAGTTATTTTTACTGTAAATGCAAGTGTACCACGTGACTAAGAATTTTGTACTGTTACATAGGTAACATTATTTTTTAACAGTATAAAATCTGGTCACGTGGTCTATTTTCTCAATAGAATGAAATAAATGGCGACCATTTTCTTCTCGATTCATTCTTATTTTCGACGTTAAACCCCAATAGGACATCAATTTCTTCTCTGGAGTAAATATGACACCAATAAAATTTAGTTGTTCGCACCCTGGTGTGCTTTTCGTGTATAAAATATCTTTTTGTTGAATAGTCAAAAAGTGAACATTCGTTTTCAACGGAAGTAATTGCAATGTAAATAATTATGTGTCAAACTGGAACATGCAGGCGATTTAAGCATGCAACAGAGAATTATTTTACAATTTTAATCAGTTACAGATATGGTGGACAGACATAGGATCTCATCGTTATTTTGTCAAAAACCATGCTAAGAATATTCTGGAAACAGAAGGATCAGATTTCACAGATCTTAACCGTGTAAATGGGTTAGTGTTATGTTTTCTAAATAAAACCTAGCTTATTGTATGTTTATGATTTGTAGATATCATCACTTGCTTAAAGAATAAAAGAGAAAGAAAACTTCTCACGTAGGCCTAAAGTACACCTTAAACTTAAAAGGTAAGGACAGTTTAGTTATTGTTACTTTTGGTTTATTTTTGTTACAGTTAGATTTAGTTCATCACAGTATTTTTGTTCGGGGTAATAAAATAAATAACACATGGGTTTGTGAGTAACAGTAAAAATATCATCCCACGTAAAATACTGTTACCCTCGGCTACGCCTCGGGTAACAGTATTTTCCTCGGGATGATATTTTTACTGTTACCCTCAAACCCATGTGTTATTTAAATATTATACGACATTCACAAGTGATTTAAGATCACGTTGAATTTTAGCTTGTGCAAAGTTATTTCAATGTCATAGACATATTTTCTGCATGTCCAATTAAATTTTAATTATATTTCATTAATATTCCACATTAATAGAAGTAAACAAGTCCAATGTATTATCTATAAGCATACATTAAAGGAATATTAAATCCGTTTTATAATAAAATCCGATTAGGCATTTTACATGATTCACAGTGCAACACTGAAATAACCTAATAAATGCATCACAATTAAACAATTAGTTAACGAAATATTTTTAGTTAATAACTTAAATAACTATTGAAGGCAGTGTCGCCATATTGTCTATAGAAAACTAGTTGTGAAATAAATTTAAAATGCATGTTGTGATTATTTTTAATCGGTCGAAACAAATAAAGTGATTAAAGAATAAATTATTTATTACTTTCTATAAAGTAATAATCTTAAATGCAGATTTTTATAAAGACTTACCCTGGGCATAACGTTAAATTAAACTGTGGTTTACAAACATCAAAGAAATTTGGTCTTAGTACTCCAATCTTGTTTTTAAGAGTGTCTACAAACAGTTCTTGTATCAGGAACCCAATCATAAACACCATGTAGCTTTTCACACAAAATATAGCACTACTTGCATGCTGGTATCTTTTCCGGCATTTGACATCCAACCAATTAAAAACCTCTACAGATATAATCTACAAGAAACACATTTTTATAAATTTATAAAAATATCAAAGCAGCTTGAATAAGAGACCTAAAGCATGCACACGACGCGTCATTCATGAACTGACTACATAAAATTGTTTTTCAAAAAGAATTTACAGTGAAAATTGTCAACAATTGCGTCAGGCCATTTTTTACTAACAGTTTAAATTTGTAAAATCAAGAATATCAAGCAAGTGTCAGGAGAATAGTTTTCCAGTCATTTATTCGTTCTGTTATTGCCAACCACTGGTCTTATTGTTCGTGATGACATATTGTAGGTTAAGAATGGCCTTACTTCATATTTGTATTATTAAAATGCCGTGTTATAATCAGAAATCATTCGGTATAGATTAATTTGTAAAGAAATTCTTACCAATATCAAAGCAGCTGTCAGCCCTACTACCACCATAACAGGTGTTGAAATTGTTTCTGGTACAGATGGGTAACTTAGGGATTTGTCGTCACAAAAGAAACCTCTTTCATATGGTTTCTCGAATAGAAACAGATAAAATGCAATTAGGGATGCTGAAAGATATAAGACAGTTTTAGAATCGTTACAATCTTGAATTTCTGTATGATGTTAATATAATATCTAAAATATAGCTCAATGTTAAACATTTATAGATAAAAAAAATTTTTTCAAGATCAAATCATTATGAATAAGATTAAATTAAATCAATGGAATTAAAGTATAATGAAAGTCCATTTTCTTTAACAAAACTTTTCTGCAAGTTAAATTCTTATTTGATATGATGACACGCGATTAAATAAGAAACGTGGTTGTGTATCTGTCATTTTTAAGACATATCAATATATTATCTCATTGTAGAGAATTAAGTGATCCGTGACTATGTACAATAGTTATGAAAGGTCCATGATACATTTTATTTTGCCAATTATTGCTGCTTAGTACATAATCGAACATTATAATGCTTTCAGCTTTTAGCAAACTACAACTACCCGCTAACTATAGTTCATCAGAAGATCAACGTTAGAATTTTAAATACATTAGATAATTGAACCAGCGTACTTTTTACTTGAAACATGTTAAACACTGTTGCATTTGTGAAAAGTTTAAAATGTACTCACTCCATGTACGATGCTTTTTTTTTTATATATTATGCTCTTAAATCACATTTTTTGTTTCGAAGGTAATCAAAGCTTTAATTTGTTAAACATAAAAAATTCGTATTTTTATTTTGAATGAGTGTTTTTCTTTTATTTCTGTGTAACCTTTATGAGGTAATGATAATGATTCTTTGACATTTTAATGAACGATTAGTTTACAACTAGGTTTTGATAATTGACACAAATACATTGAACATAAATTGTGCATTAACGTTGACATAATACAACTTCATATACATAACTGCATCAAATTTCCAACTTCATTAATTAAAACATTTCTTTTGTATTAGCTGAGACTTAATTACTTAATTATTATATTTATGACATTATATGTTCATGTAAAACGTCGTAATCTTGAAGATTCTGATTTTGTCTATTTGATATTATACATTTGAAATAAAATTATATCTATATATTAGGCAATTTTTACCTCCTTTGATGAGAAATCTGAATCTTTCATTTAAAAGTAAATTTAACTGGGTTAATCCCAGGATTATTATCCGCAATTTCAACTAAAGTTAAACGTCTGTTGAAATGTCGATGTTGAATCAAGGTTTTAAAATATTTAAGAAAGCACTTTGTGGTACATATAAACAATTAAAATCATGAAGTCTGAAATTATTGATATTTGAAATTATGTAATGTTAAATTCGCTTCAGTGGCCGGTAAAAAATCAATATACGTACATTTAACATTTGACATAAAATGGTGTATGGTATAACTGGAGGTCTATGTATTCAGTGAATCATATGCAAAACACACGATGTCTTATCAAAAGATTTAATGAACATTATAAGTGAAGTTAATGATACTAACATGAAATATTTTATAATCAGAAACCTATTTGATTCTGAAAACCAAACTGTTCATAAACTCCTTAACTTGCAGGTGCCTTTTACTCCACCTGCAAAACTTTGATTCAACATATTTAAATATTTAATTTCTAAATGAATACTTGGAAATAATTATTAGTTAGTTCCTGACCAATTAATATGATTAAAATTTAAGAAACCTAATTTGTTTAAGAAAATTCCAAAATATAGTCACACTAAGAACAACAAAAATTAACTACCTGCAATCCAAATTGTTAAATCCACAATTATTCTAATGATAATTCTACGCCTATGACATATCTTTCTTTGAGAGCTACTTTCCATCGTACAATTTCTACAGTATCCAATTTTTAACATAGACACAAAACATTTACCTTGAGAAAATATAACAGTGGTCTTTATATATCTACGCGTTGTACATAGGTTTTTGTATCGACAAATGAAAAGACTCCCAAATACTTTCCATACGATAAGAGAATTAAACAGTATGTGTATTTGCTACGGTATAGAAATTTAACAGTAATGTTAACAAATGCTAAGTTTAAATGATCATTCAACTTGAAATTCAAATTTATTAAATTCTTCTTTAAGAAATATTAATCAATTAGATCAGTTTTTTATTCAAACATACTTTGTTTACTTTTACTTACCCTCTTATTGATTTTAAGATAGTTATGTTACAAAACTTTGCATTCCAAACTGCTTAATAATTTTCACGAAACTGTTATAATTTATTCGCATATATTTTATAACAAGGAATAAACCTATTAATAAAAAAAATAAGTCAACGACACCCGTCCCTTTTATGAAATAAGTTAACATGACTTTAGTTGTATTGATAAATAAGAGCCATTTTAGTAAAGAAGTTATATAAATAATTGATATAACCCATTTAAATGTCTTAATTTTGTAATGGCACACGAACTTATGATCAGATATGATGACGTATTTTTATATTTAGGATGCACATTCTCTTTCAAAAATTTATAGATATTCGCTTTTGTCCGCAAAAAAAGAACATAATATGACTGTTCATAACCTTTTACTATGTAATTATTTGACGGCTAAAACTAAAATTAAAAAAAGAACTATAACAACATAATGTTTGTTAAAACAATTAAAATGAATTTTCTGGTAAAGGGGTGGGTGACCCTTTAGGAAACAGTGAAACAAGAATATTAAAATTTAATATGAAATTGGGAGACTCGGTTTGATTGAGTCTGCTAATGAGAGATGTGTAAATTTGCAACATCTATCATGCCCCCTTTGTACCACCTGTGTGGCGTAAAACAATATTAAAACATACAATAAAAACAATACTAAAATCAAACAAACAACATTTATACTCTACATACTTTTGTTACAAAAATAAATTAACAAAAATAGGGCTGCTATAATGTTGTTTCTATTGACTTTGACACTAATTGTTTTATGTTTAGAATATATGAGGAACAGACAGTCGAAGTGTTTACTAGTTATCAGTTGTTAATTAATGTTGAAGTGCAGACAGACATGAACTAAATAAGATATATCTCATTCGGAATTACGTAATTTGTCTTAATTATCTGACATTCAGTTTACAGGTTTATGATATCACCAATTACAATTAGGGTTATAATGGAATCCTTGCAAAGCTTCTGACAGTGTTAATTAACTCTTATTCTTTTGGACCTTAAAATGTTAAGCATTTGCCATCAGTTTAAGGCTCTATACCGTTGATGTACTTGATCTTAATCTCAAATTGATAATAGAGAGGACAATAAATAGAAACGTTAGAACTTTATAAAATGTTAAATTTCCGATCCTTATAGATCGTTCAGCTCGGAATTATTGTATTTGTGATTCATTTTTTTTTCTATTTACTTTTTTTTGTCTTGTTTGGTATTTCTCTTATTTCAGCACTTCTTACTTTCTAAATAATTACATTAATGACAGGTTGCCTGATTTTTATTTTTTGAGAGCTTTTCTGTGATAACCAGGCTTCATTTCCATTACAGTCCATGAACAGGCTCAATCCAACCGAGCCTGCAACTTTTTCATTTTTGTCGTGTTGGGCTTTCTTTAGGGATTCTGTATTTTTCTATTTCATGGCCTTTGATCCTTTTTAAAATTTCGATTTTCTTTAGTTTTTCCAATTGATTTTCTCGTTTATTGCACAGTCATCCATTCATATTTGGGTCATTTACAATTTTTTTTATCTTAAAGCACTATTGTATCTCAATGCATGATAAATGCATATTTAACACAAATGCGGATTTTATTTGATTCAAATATTTACCATTAAATATTGGATTCTGTGGAGCCGATGCTAAGGGGCGTAGGCAGTAGCTTGCATCTATGAGCAGGCTCAATCAAACCGGGTCTGCAACATTTTCGATTGTGCCGGTTTTGGTCGTCCTAGAGCAATTCTCTTTTTCTCTCTGACTCATGTGTGCATATCTTTACTTTTAATACCTTAAATGTACGTTTCCTTACAAGTTACCAGTAGAACGCAATTGAGTCAGCCATATTTATTACATATAAGTATATGCATTGAATGTTTTAACCTATCAAAACAATGTTTCAAGGCCCCTGTTATCATATGAAAAATAATTATTTCAACATTTTTCTTTCAATATTATTTACCGTTCTTTACAGAAATTCAGAATCAATAATTGTGGGAAACGTTGTTCAAGCATAATAATTACTGTTCTTGGCAACTAAATGTAAATTTGAATCCATGTTTTGCCTTTCTGTCAAACCTTATCTGTAGATACTTAAACTGAAATTAACTGTGGTAATCTGAAACAGTTTATCACCACAATGTTTTTTGCATTATCGGGATTTAAAACATAATAATTACATTTCATAGATGTCATTTCATTAGACTTGTGAAACATTATCAAAACGTTAAATTGAATTCACTAAAAACTGAAATGGGATTCTTATATGCCACCCACAACAACAAAATATCAGAATTAACACGGCAGATGCAAACGTACAAGCGTATAGTCCACGTGTATAAAAGAACGTGTGTGACCTAAACAAGAATGCAATATTGGCGGCGGAACTAGATAAAATGCAATTTTATAAAACAGAATGATACTTTTGACTCGGCACATAATTTGTAACATCTGTATTCTAAGTAAATACAAACACTTTTTCACTTGAGATTTTTTTTTATCAGAATTTATAATTAATTTGCTAATAAGAGAAATTTTACAAGCAAACCGTAAATGCGATGATTACTTTAAATAAAATATATCAAAGATGTACAGCAGTTAAGCAGAAAGATTAAGAACAACAGGTTGTATGGTTTTGATAAAATTTAAATTCTAAAAAGATTGTATGTATCTGCACGTAAAATGCTAGTTATATGTTGATTTCAACATGAATAAATGGATGTAAAAACTGCGTAAAACAAGCAGTTTTTACATGTATTGTCTCTATTGTGCCAACCAGTTGCTTCTTCTTTATACAATGTTTAAATTATTCAAACAGAAATTAGAGAGGTACTATATTAGCAAAAAAGGTGAAAGCCATTATGAGATGAAATGTTATTCAATTTTTTTCTCTTTACTTTTGAAAGAAAACTAACATACATAAACGTGGCTGTCAGAATGTCTCAGCATTTTATAGTCATTTAAATCAATGCTCTATATTAAAATGGATATGTGAAAGGCGCAACCATTTTTGGCTTAAACAAAACAAAAATCCTATAATTTATTACTATATGTATGAAAGAGTCTAAATATCATTATATTGTACAACTTTGTAAATCAGTCATTGGTGATATTTCCTATTCGTGATGGACATGTTGAACAAATACTTAAAATAAACATATACGTGATTGTACATCAAAATAAAATTAAAATAAAATAACACATTTCTGTTCTTTTATCATAACAAAACAGAATATTTTCTACAATCATTGCAAGTCGACATTAACATTTCAGTGACTATGATACTTCACCATCCGAGCATGATTCTATAACTTGTTTTGTTGACTACTGTTTGGGCCAATGAAATGAGCAGATTGTTTGTATAGATATAGTTGCATACATTTCTATGTTCCATCTTCTTAATGTTGAGATTTTTTTATCATAAATAAACGTTATACTAGTACACTTTTTACTGGAAGTGAACATTATATTAAGTTCTATAAGCAACATTTTCAAATTCTAAGTTGTATGCTCCTTAAAGAAGTTGTTATAAGTCGACATTCCTCACCACCGTCAATAAAAAGGCTTTACACTAAAATTGTTGGAAACTTGAGTCCCCGTTAAAGGGCCGGGGCTGGGGCGGGAGGGAGGTTGCCATTTTTTTCCCTTTTTTATCCCTTCATGTACAGACTCAATGAAACCGAGTCTGCAATTCCATGTAATTTTGTTGTGATTAATGCTTTCGAGGGATCACTTTGTTTCAAGATTTTTTTAATCTCTGCATACCTGCATCATATTCAATGTGGTCGTGTTTTGTCGGCATTCTTTAAAAGGTCATCTTCTCTCTTTTTTCATTGAATTTCAAGTGTATCCTCATATGTGAATGAAATAGCAGAATCTGTGAAATCATTTGTTTCCTTCCTCTCTCTGAAAATAAATGTCACCTTTGAAGACATGTTACAGCAGGATTTTGAGCAGACGGTTGAAGATTTTACGATTTGGCAAGTGTTAACTACCATTAAAACATACGACATGTTGTCACTTGTTTACATACACCTTATTGTGTTTGGCTTGTCTTTATTATGTTATGCATTTATAACTTAAAATGTCTGACTGCTTTCAAGCTGGAAGACAGTTATCGTATCTAATACTCACATGAAAACAAGGATCGTGTATCAATACAATATATTCACAAATAGTATTCTTAATGTGTACTATTTCTATCCCTAATACATAAATGACAAAAATATTACCTAAACATAATACGACCCATATAAGGTCTTATAAGAAATAAATATGTCCGATATGAAGCATGCAGTAAGTCCTAAAATAATTGTATTTTCTTGAGTTATATAATGTTAACGTACTTGAGAAACACAAAGCTGTACTAAGTTGCCAACACTGAAGATATTTGAATAAATAATATCAAGGGACCACAAAACATAACTATACTGACATGAGAAACTTCCATCATTTTGAACTGATGGTTGATGTCCAAACAATTGCATAATTCTTAATGGTTGATATGTGGTGTTTTAAATCGGTTAGATTATTAGAATATATAATTAAATTCGATGATCAGTTTCTTGATACTATAATTGTATTAAATGGTTTTGAACGAGTTGGCAACCATTCAGAGTTGTCGTTATTCCATTCAAACAGTAGCTATTTTACTACCTTCATTCATTAACATTTCATTTATTTAAAATTTTGATAGAGACGCCTTCTGTGAGTTTATCAAGAAAACATTTTAACGAATTAAAATAAATGGCAGGAGATCATCTCGAACGTGTCTGTGGCTGAAAGCTTTAAAGATAATCTTAAACATTTTAAATGTTGAGTAAGACACTAAATTATAAAAGATTATAACAGATATTTTCTTTACAAGGTTTCGTAAGTGTTTATGCACCAACACAAGTTGAATAATAATACGTAAAATTGCAGCAATTAATTTAGATAAGGGTAATTTAAAAAACAAATATTTTTTTGTTTTTCATGTTATTGACAGGAATTCCCATTAAAAATAAAATAAATTTTAAGTTAACTGCCAAAGATTTGAAATCCGACATCGCAAGAAAGCCACTTAATCTTTGATAAGATCCGATCCATATATTCGCTGACTATGAGTTCTAGGTTCTTTATCTTATATATATGAAATTTGACCCTTTTCTCTGAATTTTGATACGTTTTAAATCATAACTACGAATTCAATAGGCTGTACGATGCCGGTATAAATGTATGCAGCAATTTTGAGGAACGTTATCAAGTAGATAACAATGCATAATTGATGTTTTGCTTTATTTAGTATGTTTTGCTTGTTTCATTGTTGTTTTCGTTAAATCAACCGATGCTTAGTTTTACAAACTTCACTTTACAAATCGGTGTTTACAATGGTGACAGTGATGTTGCATGATGTAAAGTAATATATTTAATTCAGCAAAATAATTTAATGTAATTTATAAGAAAATAATAATTTTATCGAGAGCCGTAAAGTATGTATAGTAATTCTTTCAAATATTTGTTGCACATTTTAAAATAATAACTTTTCCTACTTAAAACCAAAATGAATGAAACGATTTTAAAAAATACTGTTTGGTTTCAAGTTGTTTGTGTGTGAGTTAGTTTGTTTTGTTTTTGTTTGTTTGTTTGTTTGTTTTTGTTTTTTTGGGGTTTTTTTCCAAACAGATACTACATGTTTACTTTTTAGATTAGTTACAATTTTTCCGATTCACCAACGATTATCTAAAACAAAAAACAACAAAAACACGACATTTATAATCCTTTTGACATTGTTTGTAATACAATTAAATCCACTGGTATGTGTTGAAATGTGCAATTTAATTAAAACAAAAAACAATTATAACTTAATAAATGAAAGATTATGCACCTTTACACTATTATATATCAAATTTTGTAACTGGATTTTTGCGTATTATGAAACTGTTTAACCCGCACAGTTTGCTGACATGGAGCAAAAAATCCACTTGAAAAAAGGGTCATTTTGTATGGTGGAATAGGTCATTTTCAATTAAGGTAGTATATTTTTTGTTGACTTTTTCTCTTTTTTTATTAAAGTTTAATTTCAATTTAAAAGGAACATTTCCATTTCTTTTAATTAAAAGAAACCTTACTGAAAAGAAAAGCAGTTAAAATGAATACATGTATATGCAAGTTAAGTTTTTATTAAAGATATGTTTTATATACCGTCATGAAAACATGAACTTATTTAATTTCATTTTAATTGAAACGACAAACAAGAACAGGAGCCTTTTTGACCCACACACAAGGTTTGCTACAGGTGAAAAATTAATGACATAACATTGTATCTAAATGACATGAATTGTTATAATACGTGACATTTATAGAGCATATTTTTTTAATTTAATTTCACCTCCATTTATATTTGTCATATATTTGTCTAACTTTAGTCATTAACACAACAAGCCGAGAAACACAAAATTACAATAGTTTGTAAATTTAAGCCTTAAAAAGAGATATTTTCTAGACGCATTTTTTATTTGAAATACTACATATAGAATTGTTTCTTTTACATCTGTCTTGGTTTGCGCGTCTGCGATTGATCCTTCTTCGTGTTAAATAAATATTTTTTTCATATGCTTTTTTAATTGAGAAGCTATTTCAAGTTGTTTTTTACACGGCATACGTACTGTTATTGCTATAAATCCAAATTATGTATACATTGAAAAAGATTATAAAAGCACGGTGCCATACGTTTTCTTTATGAAAGATACACGTCGCTGATACAAGAATTACTTTATATCATGATCTCTTGATTTTCCCATTTAAATTAATCTAAATCTTGTTCCTCATCATACACCATTATACCACTCTCTGTCAAGTTTAACGTACTGACTGTTATACTGATGTCTTTGTGAGATAAATGTCAAAATAGCGGGAATAGGTTGTAAGTTTGTCACCTTTCCATTAAAATAGACACACGGTAAGACTTGTCAAGAATTGTCAAGCAAAATAATACTGCAATATATAATGCAATGTGAATATTTTAGTACGATCTGAATATATCTTTCTTTGTATCAAATAGCACAATATATACATGTTTGTACTAAGTGTTTTGGGCGCAGAACCTGTTAGATAAATAAATATAAAAACAACAGAAAAAATTATAAAGTAAAATCGATATAATCTACATTTATGTATAACGGTCCAATTTATAACTTGTACACAATATTACAATTCTTCTTAATGTCAGTGCCCTTTGATATACAAAACAAAATGGTGTCAAGATAAAACAGTTTTGATAAACTAAAAAAGGAATTAGTTTCCGCATATGTCACTTAAATAAAAATGTACATTTGTTATACAGTTAGTACAAATTTTCGTAAATATTTAATCTTATTCTTTATCTGTTATCAGATATACTGTTAACAGAAAATTTATGAATATACCATTATTGCATATGTTACACCTGTAACTACAGTCAAATATATTGTTTTCTTTACCTAAATAAATGAGCTATAAAATCAAAAGTTCAATAACTGACGTCAGTATCTTCTTGCGATTACGCCAAATTGTCTTTTATTTTTAATTGTTGAAACATATTCAATATAGATTACTTATATTATATACTTAGAAATGGACATTTAACTTAGATATGATCTTATCATATTATAGTATTTGTTTTAATATATTTGCATGTATTACGAAACTTAAAATCATAAGAACATATCAATGTTATTGAGTGTCCCTAATTGGTATGATATCGTTTTAACTCGGAAATTTGCTACAAGTATATACCTATAGATTAAAAGTGGCCCGACAAAGTTAATCACTTTTGATCTATTGCGGCATTTAAAATAATTAACTGCAAATTTAAATGATTCGCAAAATAATCATTCATATGTCAATAAAACATTAAACTAGAACAAAATGTGAGATACACCTATTATCAAAACCGGTTCATAATAAGTCTGCTTTTTCGATGAGTATGATAGTAATTGGCATTTTCATGAGAGCGTAAAAATGGTAATTAAATGAATAATGTACGTTCATTCCTAACATTTGCAAACTCACTTATCATCTCACTTTTTATCGACTTTCTTCATTTGTTACAGCTGAGAATATTTTGTTATATGCCGCTACAATTCCTAACGAATATGTGGTACTGGTATATACTAGGTTGTTTTCGTAGTGTGTGTAATATTCATTAACACTGAAGTTAAAATAAAGATTTGCTCTGCTTTGAATTTTCAACAATTCCTTTGGTGATGATAGAATTTAAGTATCAGAATACAAAAACAATGAGCCACCAACAATAATGAAACTGATTCATCAATTGTTATATCGTTTGAATATATTGTTTGGTAGAAAAACATTGTCGTTACCAATCTAACTATACAAAATTACGTTCGTAAATGCATATTTTCCAAGAACTCAAGGATATCGCTTTATTATTAGGTAACAAATACAGTAAATAGTTTAGAACATAACATGTAGATTATTTCGGTTTATAGAAAACATTAATTGAATAAGGATTCGAAGACCTTTTCACTTAGGCGTTTAACTATGGAAAAATGTATAAAAGTACCTCAAAAATTGTTGCGCCAAAAGTCATTAATAATTTGAACTCTTTCATTTAATATTTATAATTGTAATTCTAATTAATGATAAATTACAAAAATGCACATGTTAATTATGTCATAGGTAACTCGGTTTAGATTTTAGCTGTTCTGTGATACACGTTTTAAAAGGAGTTTGATTGCAAAGACCTGAATATAAATTGAATACAAGTACATATATGTAACATATATACTAATCAATCGTCAATAGAAACGTAACAAATAAAAAGAATAAAACATGAAACTGTGGTGAAATCAACACTGTCTTAAGTTCGTACTGTATCTATCACTGCGAAAAATATACTGATATACGGGAATATACGGTCCCGTATTTTTGACAAATACGGGCGTGTATGGGATGTATTTGTCGAATATACGGACCAAGTATACGAGTCCGTATAGGGAACACCGGGTATACGGGAAGTCCGTATATGCATCAGGCATATACGGAATTCCGTATTTGCCCCATATACATGTACGTATTTTTGTTCGTACTTTTGAAGTATACGCAGAATAAAAACTCGTATACGGAATTTATCAAGGTTGTTATCCCTAGTATACAATAAATATACCAGGGATATACAGGACTGTATTTTCTACATACAGAGGATATACGGACTCGTATTTTCTACGTTTACAGAGGATATACGGAACCGTATATTCTACATATACAGAGGATATACGGAATCGTATTTTCCACATATACAGATGATATACGGAATCGTATATTCTGCATATACAGAAGATATACGGAATCGTATTTTCTACATATACAGGGAATATACGGAATCGTATTTTCTACATATACAGAAGATATACGGAATCGTATTTTCTACATATACAGGGAATATACGGAATCGTATTTTCAATATATACTTGGGATATACGGAATAGCATTTTTTAGTTTTACACAGGGTATACAGAATTGTATTTTTGAGATAAAAGAAGGTACAGATAATATCAAATGCATGCATTTACATATAAGTGACACCTATACATGACCGAAATGCAGGCTTGTACAATAGAACATGTTTGATTACACATTGTGAATGGGAACTGTAAAGTCATATGCTTAAGAACTTTATCTTCACAATTGGAGTATTTCAAATAATAAAGTAAAAACCAAATCGAGTCACTCTTAAATATTTATTATTTCTCAAACATATATTCAATATGTATACATATATTAAACAAAATAAACATGTCTTCGCTTCAACAGTCATATATTGTTGTAAGCCTTATTCTAGCGAGACACATTAATGTAGCGTTGCAACGGAATAGCGATATACCGGTATGTTGCGATACAGAGTCATGTAATACGTATCACAGTGCAGAACATCCTCACCGCGATATTTTCTTCAAAGATCGAATTATACATGTACATGTTTCGATATTTTCAAGCCGTAACCTTTATGAATTGCATGTTGTTTAAATCTAGAACAAACTATGCCAACTTGAAGTTCTTTTCTGTTTATCTTAACAATGATTTTTATGAGCCACTTATATTACACCCATAAAACATTTTAAAGATATTAATATCATTTTTTTTTTCGTGTTAACGTTAAATGAGTCCATAGCACAAATTGATTATAACAGAAAGTTTTAATAATAACCATTAAAACTAAAAATCCGTATTCACAGAAATTCGACATTCAAACACTGTTCTTAAAAGCACATAAATATATCAATCATCTATAATAGGAATGTTACGTAGACCAGTGTAATGGTGTCTATTTCTTGACGAAGGAAATGTTTTCTCCAGATATTACAATCTTCTTCGGCATGTGTGTATCTGAAAATAGAGAGTTTAAAATCCTGTTTAAACAGTGTCATAAAATAGTTATCACAACTTTCAAAAAGACTATACACAAGCATTTTATTTAAGCGTATACATATATACATTTTTTTTTCTTACGCAAATTTCAAAATTATTTTATATTATTAGGATAAAGATGTCATTTATAAGCAACAATTTACACAGGATTTAAATGTCTTGAAATGATTAATCTATGACGGATGATAAGTTATATTTTTTGTTATAAAACCTTTTCGAATATATATATTTCACACATGTAATATAATGGTATCTTTGTTCTATGTAAAGAGTATTTTATTGATTAAAAATATATTAGTACAAAATAACATTGTATTGGGGTAATCGTTTTGATCGTTTTATAATGTATATTAGCATCGTTAGGAGGAATCAATTCGTTCTGAAAAAAAAAGTTTAAAATGTACAGATATGCGAAAGTACAACTTTATTTGCTACTCAATATGTAGATCCGTGTTTGCACAATGATATCAAGTTAAGTAAAATGCGGAATACCCAGTTATACCTTTCATTAATATAAAAACGTAAATCTTAACAAATTTGGATTATTGTTTGTTTCAGTTTCAATTATTTCAAAACCTATTTCATCACAACTTCACAGCAACGAATGAATACCTTCAATATACAATAGCGTAGATTAATATGTTTTATTGTTAAGACTGTTTAACTAGGTTAGTTGACAATAGAATCTCTTACAGTGTGCCATCACTAAAAATAAAGTGATAATTCTCACAAAAATAATCAAAATATCTTCCCTTGCCTGTAGCATTAATTTGATAGTATGAAATCAAATTCAGATAATTAAATATACGTATCATATGTGACAATCGCATTAAATAACATAGGAAATATTTTGATTAATACATGCGAATGCGACAGTATTACGTGCGCACGTTAAACATTTTCGTATCAACGCAATATGTTTCACGTGCGCACAAATACTGTGCGTTTAGTATAATAATTAAGTGACGAGGTGGTCAAGTCCACTATCCAGGTGTAAAACAGCTATCATATTGTGTTTATTATATTCAAACAGGCTAGCTATATTAATCAAATTATCAACAAATTTACCAACTCTCAGCGTAATGCAGGTAAGGTTGTGGTAAATATCAATACAAGACAGCTAGATTCGGATTGCACATTTTTCCCAAAATATTGCTTTATAATTATCAATCAAGTAAGAAAATTTTGTATTATTTATTGTAAAGATTATAAATACTGTGCTATTTTCTATTAACTTCTCATTTTGTTTTAAATGTAGCTATATTTAGCCATATTTAATAATTTGGTGCAAACTTTTACGGAATGCATGATACTGTGCACAGGCTGTTTCAACTATAGTTTAAGTTTGCACGAAAAACTCTTGCACTGCAAAAGTACTATGACTACTTCATACTACACAGTTTGAAATTTCGCTGTTTCACTCCGTAGCGAGAATTAATCTCAATCTTTGTTTTTTAATTTTTTCTATTGTCTTGATATTAAATTTATGTATGCATGCGTAAATTATTACATGTTATATTCATAATTGAACGATCAGTATTAATGCATTTAACTTTCAATAAGCTAACATTCTATGCGGCATGCATATTTTTATTCCCCATTTACGTCACATCCGGTAAGGGAAGAAACTCTTCCCTGACTGTTATCGCTTAAATACCATAACAAAACTGCCTTTATATTTCTAATGTAAAAATAACAAAAAATATATGGAAAAGTGAACTCGAACTTGTGATAAAATTTAATGTGTATGACATTCTAATGACTTTACTAACTTTGCCATAAAGACATTTCAAATTCTGTTTCTAATCTTACATTATATTCGCTTCTGAAAACCCTGTTTTACATTTTCAGACAAAGGTTGTTAACTTTAGTGTACATGTACAAAAGAAAATGTAACGTCACTCTCACATTATCAAAGCGGCGTACTTATCGCTTACGCACGTAGTAAATAAAAAAGTACTATCATTAACATATATGAGCCGCGTCACGACAAAACCAACATAATGGGTTTGCGACCAACATGGATCCTGACCAGCCTACGCATCCGCGCAGTCTGATCAGGATCCATGCTGTTCGCTTACAGACTCTATAACAAGTAAATAAACTGATAGCGAACAGCATGGATCCTGACCAGACGGCGCGGATACGCAGGCTGGTCTGGATCCATGCTGGTCGCAAACCCATTATGTTGGTTTTGTCATGACGCGGCTCATATAAAAGTGATTAAACTGTAAAGAAATACATATCTTTTTGATACAGTAATATGTTTTAGAAAAGAAAACTAATTCAATAAAATAAAATGGCATGCACAGTGCATCTATATTAAACCATTGTGTGCGTTGGAATTGTTTCTTATATTTTATATACTTGATTTTTGCATATTAAAAGTATGGATGTTTTAGCATTTTCAAATGCGCAGCAAAATGCTTAAATGCCTTAATTGACGTCATTAATGAAGTGTGACATCATTCCACCTAAGAATTGATTCTAATAAGATATAAAAGAGAACCAATGTATTCATAATTAACCCCATTTATTCATGTCAAAATAAATGCGTGTAATCAAGGAAATTTGACTTTGCCTTTGCCTGGAGAAAGAATAAAACACATGCTGTCAGAACGGATGGGAATATATGAGTCTGGGTAACTCTTCTTTACAGACAGTACCTCCGTGTTATTGTCTTATTTTATTCACAAAGTACAACAATGAATATACGTGAACTTACATCTATATAACTTGCTACCATACTTTGCTTCATCTATAATTGCTGTAAAGAGGGCACAGTTGCATTTCTGGAAGATTTAAACACGCTTTATACTGTCCTGAAAAAATCATAATATTACTTATATATAATAAATATAAAGAGCACATTGAAAATATTTCATAAGTGATCACATGTGCGAAAGTGTTAATACTGTAGAAACGTGTTCACTGTTTTGTGCATGTGTAGTTATCATCATATGATATGTATTTTTGTGTGTTCGTGCGTGCGTGTGTTACAATATCGCTTTATGTGAAATATAAGTCAAAATATGGAATGTCGAAAATTTTGTGATGTACAAAGGCTCAATACAGTTTTAATTTATGTGTAACGAAATATTAAATAACTGTCTCCTCTTTGTGACTGACCCATGCGATATCGCCTTATGCGTAATGTTTATCTTAAAAACTAAACAAAGAGTTTTAATTATAATAAGAAAAAAATATTCAAATTTTAATTATATTTAATATGTCCAATAAAAAATCAAATGTAAATGTTGAAAACTCAGTTCATGTATATGCAATTTAAAATCTCATTATCTGGGTAATCCTGAACAACGTAGATAAATAACCAAGAATATCGAATGAAAACCAAGAGTTGTCTTTCCTGAATTGCGAGTTAACTCGATCTTGCTAATGCTAAAACAATACAAACAAACTCGTTCTAAAACTTCTAGTTCGTTGCGATATTTTATATTCACGAGTTTTAAAATTCTAACACCGACAACAGGCTCGTGATCTAAGCTTAGTATCAATGTAAAAATAAACATATCTTTTGTACGGAAACGTATAGCGACCACCCCTATATGTTACTTAAACATAATTTTTGACAATTTATTTAATACATATTATATACCTGACCAATTTTAACAAACTTACTTGATCTGAAATATTTATCTAGTAATATCTACAGCCCCTGCATGTTGCTAAAAACAGAATTTAAGACAATTTATTTAACACACGATATATATATTTGACCAATATTAACATTTGTTATTTGATCTTGAATATATATCATTTACTCAATCTGCTGTTAATATTGCTGGATTCAAATTTATGTGACATTTTTCTGTTCATTTATAGATAGATAGTTTATTCACATAAGACGTGTACAAAATGCACATGGTCACAAAATACATACGTTCAAATATAATTAAACATCACGTAATCATCAAAGTTAACATTATTTAGTAGCAAAGTGTCATACAATGATAAAACTACATCTTTGGACTGCATTAACAAAACATGGATAATGAAAAGAAATAAAGTAATATTACTAACAAGATAACATTTTTATAATTATGTCTGAAGATTCGGTTGATTTAATTCCCTGCGTTTAAATGCATTTATATGTATTAGTTATTTATAGTGAGGTTTTTTATTCGCATACCTCTATCATTATAAAATATAATATAACATATTTTACAATTTATATTTGATAATGAGGACAGAAAAAACTCGCACAGTAGAAAGCCTTTTTAAAGATTATATATGAAACATTTGATTGAGGCTTTTTGTTTTCCAGAGATGAAGGAATGTTTAAATAATTGTGCTTCAGATAGTGTTACAAGATAAAGATTATATAAAAGGACAAACTCCGTTAGTTGTTGATAAGCGTAAGATATGCTAGTGAAGTAGTACCTGATGTAAATTAGTTATCATAGAAACCATTATGTTCTTGTAAGATATATAATATATATAGCTTAAAACTACAACTTCTGACAAATTTACCATTTTAAATGTATGTACTGAGGATGGTACATGATAAATATTAAAGACCACTTGATGTTATTATAGGAACATAGATTCCAAAGCTTAAGCGATATTTGTCTTATATGATGTGTGACACGAGAAAAGTCAAGACATTTGTATTTAATAAAGGAAGCAATTGAATCGAGTAATATTGTAAATCATATGTAATACGTATTTTTTGTAATCTATCGTACTTTTTCATCTTATAATGCAAGATAAACTACTTTTAACTTTTTGACAAAATGGAACAATAAAACACTTACATCTTTTTAAATATGTAATTCTTTCCTCAAATCATATTTGCATATAACAAACATACGATAAAAAAGGTCATTTGATATATATATCATATAGGGATGGTCGCTATACGTGTCCGTACTTTTGACACCAAGGGTAAGTGAATTAACAGTTAACTGATAAACTTACCACCTGTCGGCCATATTACAATCTAATTATACAGATATATATCTGTCATTCTTTGTATTAATGTAAATAAAACATTCTGACAAATATTTTCAAGTTTTTTATTCATCTTATTGTATAATGATTTAAATGAAAAAGAAATATTTGTTTGCTATTTTTTTCAGATTTTTATTCATTTAAGAGTAGGTTAATATAATTAAGAAATATATAATAACATGTGTACAGAAACTTAAAAAAAAAAAGTGAATAAAAATGAAAAGAGCGGAGTCTTTAAATTGACTTATGTTTGCATCAAATAATGGAAGTTTGTATATTTGCGAATATAAAACAAGTATTCTGCACGTTAAATTATCAAGACTGAGAAAGACAATTTTATCTAAAAATTTATAAACATATTTTTTAGAAGTACTAAGCAATTTTCTTTTAAAATATGTTAATCTGTCACATCTGATAATTTTTGTTATTATAATTGTTATTATTATAAAATAAATAAAATAAAAAAAACCTATTTTTCGGTATCAATTTCATACATATTTATTTATTTAATTGTACACAGATGAGACTAAAATAAATAAATATACATAAAATAAATAAAATTTGAGTGTGTCTTGTCGATATGATCTTTCGCACCCCTAATTTTAAGTGATAATTGAGATCGCTCAGGATTATAAAGTCCAATCCAGTTGACCAATCAAGCATACATAGGTCGTGTCGTGTCACACACACTGATTAATCCTTTAGTACGTAAGACCATGTCCAGGGGCTGTATTATACCTTGACATCTTCGATGTTTAAATGTCGTTATTTTAACCACGGATTTATATTACATAAATCCGTGTATTAACGTGGTGTCTTTTTTACCCTAAGGGGAAGTTATGATTAACAAATTTAAGAAATGCCCTTTTCATTTTCTTTTTTGCATTTTTCAAACAAATTATTAATTAAACAAGATACAGTTTAAAAATCAAACTCGTAACCTCCCAGTCTAAATTTAGGGATATATCCCTGCTTTAATTATCTAATCCGGCGGCCATATTGGATAGCGAAACAGATTAAACAGTGTACAAATTTTCTAAAAACAAATCAGTTTAACCCTGAAATAAGCTGTTGTTCACAAAATTCAACTATTCTATTGATCGCATTTTGATATTACAACGATAAAAAAACCTTTTAACCTACCTTGTTTTGCAATATTCTGAATTTTATTTATTATCCATTTCCAATCGTGTTTTTTTCTTTTTTCATTTCGCCCGCGCTATTTCTGATTGGTTGATATGATTCACATGATACAAAACCAACGCTTTAATCTCATTGGTTGTTTTGAAAACGCGTGATATGCCTAGATAGCGTTTGTGTAATAAAGCATTAAGCATTAATAATGCCACGGATTTAAATTAAGGTCCGTGCTAATGCGGAAGAAACAAGCATACTAAGACCTTAATTTAATTAAAAATAATGCAATATTTAATTGAAAATATCATGTATCCATAAACGATAACTTTGCATACATGTATAATATAACCATTGATACTTTTTCATAGGCAAAACTTTGATTCTAATGCTTAATCGGTTATTTATTTTTTTATAATAATAATAATAATAATAATAATAATAATAATAATAATAATAATAATAATAATAATAATAATAATAATAATAATATTATTATTATTAAAAGACGTTTAAGGTAGCTCGCTACTTTCCGACCGAAATATGACAACATCTCAGATCTTGATGATTTTTGGTATGCAAACATATAAATATGTGAGCCTAACTTCTGCAGTATTATTTTATAAATAAACAGCGTTACTATGACGTCAAAGCGCCCTCTATCGGTGGTGGCGAAATTGCGTCTTTTTTATCAATAAACCGGTCTGTTCTTATCAATTTTCATCCGATGTCATTCATTTTAATTTTATAATGTTCAGTAAATGTATGTCTTTGTAATGATGTCTTTCTTTAACATTTACTTAATAGTCTGCGATTTTATGTCATTTTTCTCTACGTTCTGAAGTCCATACTTGATGCAAATATCGCGCGATATCGCAATAAAGATTGTGTAATAAAAGAAATTCAACACGGTGAATTTTGCTATAATTTTCCGAGCATGTAGTGAGATAGTGAAGGAAAATATTAATGCAATAAAAATATAGGGTCAACGCGTAAGATATTTTGCTATTACTGTTTTAAAATAAAATAAAGGGTGAGTGAAACGTAATGATTTTGGTGACGTTAATAGATGTTGGAGTTCAAAGAATAATACCAAATAACAATTTTCTTACGCCAAACATTACGATTGTAAGTATAAACAACACAGGGACTTGATGAAATGTATATTTTTTAAATTGTTGATTATTTTCTCATTGAAAGCATGCGCTAGATGAGCACATTTACAATGTTTAATCCGACAATGCCTTTTTAAATACTTTCCTAATTTGCAGGACACAGTCTCATACATCTTTTAATTCTAATTTTATAATGTAATGTTGTTAAAGTGTTATATTATTATATGAATTAACTAGTTCCAGCGCAAAAAATAAGATTCACATATTGCCGTATAAATGAAGTAAGAATTTTAGGTCGTTTGGCTTATACCCGTAGAATATTTATTTTACGTTACATTCAGCCTTTAAACACTTTCATAAAATCACATAAAGACAGACGAGCCTCGGTGTCAAAACACATCGTAAAAATACAATTAAAATAGATATGCATACAAATGTGCCGAAATAAGTAATAAATAAAATTCAGATATAATATTCAAATATGTTAAAGGGACTCCACTGAGGTTTTTTGACATGATGGAACTAAAAATATTTTTTTCCAGATAAATGTACCATTTGATGTAGGTTGAGACCATTAATCTTTGTGCAAAATTTTAGAGCATTCGCGCACTTCGTTTTTCCAGAATAATCATTCAAAATGAAAAGCGTTTAAACGCTTTTCACCAAAATCGGGCTAACAAAAGCATAAAAATACGATTTTCAATTTATTTCAAAGTTTATTTCTTAACTATCTTCGCATATATTTCTGTTCAAAGTGCCCCAGCTCATTTATGTAAGAAATTCAAATGTTATGTGTTTGGCTTTTCAACCTCAGTTGAGTCCCTTTAAGAATATTTAAAACAAACTGTACAAGAAACAAAAACCTTTATTTTATTTTTATTTTTGCTTACCATTTTTAAGTCTGTGCAATACATAGATTATATAATTATAATCTAATTAAAATGTCATGATAATTAGAAAATGAGCACTTATGTGACAAATTATAAACTATTTTAGAAGCAAAATCATACTGAATAAAAAAAATATATAAGCATATTCGCAACTGCAGACTCGAATGTGAAACACCCAATATAACCATTTCTCAACTCGGATTCATTACCGCTTTTTCATTACAGTATAACATAGCGGCCCTCAAACTATTATTTATTTCTAAAGAGTTCCACTACATTATACCTCTGTAGAGCAACCACTCTAGGAAAAAAGGGCATTTCTATGAAAAGGTTATACTGTATATTTTATTTAAATACAAAATATAATTATTAAATAACTTGTGCAACTTTTGTTACCACTGAATACGAATAATGTATTATGTTGACGTTATCTTGTTCATTTTTTAATACAATAAAGTTTGCTTTAAAACAAAAATTAAAACACAAGAAAAAAAATAACCTCAAAACACACACACCAAAAACACGTGTTTATGATGTTAGCAATAAAATGGACTTCTTCCTTATTAAGGGAGATCATAATCAGGTTTTTAACTTTGAATATTCTTCTGTTGCCACGTTGTAATCGGTAAAGTGGTTTTTACGCTGAATTCGGAAGGCATGGATTCGAGACACGATTGCGTATTGTACTAATAGATTATCCTTTAGAATTGTTTACTGTGTATGAAATGTTTCAAGGGCCACCTCGGACTCCTGTCATTCATTTCCAAAGAGAAGTTGATACTGTTAGAAACACTGGTTTCGTTAAATTCCCTCCGCTATAATTGAAATACTGTTGAAAGCGGCGTTAAACCCAATATTATAAAAAAGAAGATATAAAACATAAAATGCATAGTTCATTATTTTCATAGGCTCTACATAACTCTGCATTATGTGCAGACAAAAAACGAGCTTCTCCCACAACCATAGTCACACAAATTGAGAATCCTACATAATCGCCTTCAATACAAGGGAATCTGTATTTAATATGCAAAATTCTCCGCTTCTGAACATACAAAATAAATCAACGGATCTTTCGCTTCTAATCGAGATATGATCACGGCTTCAGGTCGCCTCAAAGATGCGCTAGTAAACGCATACCGCGAGTCAACTAGTTTAAAATAAATAAGAATATCTGTAATTATGTGAAATACGTGAGAAATTAAAGCCATAGCACGAGAGCGTGATTCCTGCTTTAAATCTGAGTCTCACGCTTAGTGCAGGGTATTTAGCTGCGAGAGAAAATAGAATAACTGATGGCTGTTAATAAATAAATTTTTATACGTGTAGAAAATTTTGAATTAAATGTCTGCTAGATTTTATAATATAATTAAGACTATCAGTGAATCATGACTTACGTACAAATCTTTGCTACTTCCAGTTGATCATATATTTTTGAAACGTAATTTTGATTCATTTCCTACCAGAGACATAGATGTTATCTATGCCTCTGTTCGTACTAACTGATATATAGAATTCAAAATTGTTACATATGATAACATGAAAGTTTATGTTGTACCGACATACACATAACGTGATGACATTGCGACTGCACCAGCCTTTTCATTCTTTTTTTCTGACATTCTTTGCAAAATTTATGTTTTTGTAATTTCCACTTAGGTGGCCTTTTAATTATATCTTTCAATATTCTGAATTGTCTTTCAGTCCTCGAGGTATTTATATCCATTCGTTGCAGTTTTTCAGAGATTGATACCAACTTTTGCAGACAGTTATACCCTGATTTATGGTACATGTATATAATTGAAGATATTCATCGAAATGCAGGCATCTGACAGGACTTTTAAAAAAACATTTTTACGGAACATGTCTAAATACTATTGTTGTTGATGGTTTTCACACATTTTTATTCCTGTCAGTATGATGTTTATCGAAAAAGTCGTGAAAATTTCCTTAAGAAAAATATTTGACGTCACCAAAATCATTACGTTTTACTCACCCTTTATTTTATATTCAAATAGTAATAGCAAAATATCTTACGCGTTGACCCTATATTTTTATTGCATAAATATTTTCTTTTATGACTTCACTACATGTTAAAAAAATTATAGCAAAATTCACCGTGTTGATTTTTTATTATTTCACAATATTTATTGCGATATCGCGCGATATTTGCATCAAATATGGACGTCAGAACGTGAGGGAAAATAACGTAGAATCGCAGAGTATTAAGCAAATGTTCAAGAAAGACATCGTTACAAAGACATACATTTACTGAACATTATAAAATTAAAATGAAGGAAATCGGATGAAAATTGATAAGAACAGACCGGTTTATTGACAAAAAAGACGCAATTTCGCCGCCACCCATAGAGGGCGTTTTGACGTCATAGTAACGCTGTTTATTTATAAAATAATGCTGCAGAAGTAAAGCTTACATATCTACATGTCTGTATACCAAAAATCATCAAGATCTGAGATGTTGTCAAATTTAGGTCGGAAAGTAGCGAGCTACCTTAAGAAGCGCTAAGAAATATTCATAAATAAAGACGTTTAAGAAGCGTTAAGAAATATTCATAAATTACACAAATTTTTGTAACAACAACAATAAGCGGGTAAAACATGAAAATAAAAATAAAAAATAACTTCTCTAGAGAATGTACTTTTTATATTTCTTTTTATTTTAGTCGAATTGTCAAAATTCTAAAATATTAAATTGTTTTAATAAAGGATTGATAATTAATAGTAAAATTTATCATATATTTTAGTTTGACAAGTGTAATTAAATAAATGTATGTGTGTTGAAAGCTCAGTACTTATATTAGAAAAACTTTTTATTCATTATCTGCTCTTATGGAATAACTGTTCTGTTTGGGACTTTATTCATATTATGTCCGTGTTTCTATTATGCAGAAGACACTTCATTTCATTCAAATATGCTTTAAAGCCAATGAGGACACTTATTACTTTATGTAAATATTTTATGTTTATTGGAGGTGACTTATAGGCCCATTGGGCCGGGTGTATTTAATATGTTGTAAAATTAGATTTGTAAAATATGTTTACACACGTCACTAAAATAAATAAATTACTTACTTACATATACACAGAATAAAAAAAAAATAAAGATCCCTTCACATTATCTGCGGATTTCATAATTGAAATAAAATTTTACCAGTATAAGAATATGTGGAATATCGGTTACAATTCAAAAGTCCAATTTGAAAAATGATTTTACTATCAATATATTATTTATTATGTTCTTAACTTGATTTTTTTACAACAAATTGCGACAATTTTTATTTTTTAAACAAAAAATTACTTATACAAAAACTGTTTCCAAGATACATAGTTTATTATAACCAGGGTACAAATGTTTAATTTACATAGTACGGCCATGTTCCCCTGTCCTGAACAATGTTCAAGTCACCGAATTATGCAGAAACACGGCTGATGGGAGATGAGAAAACTCGGGAGATGATGATGATATTTTTCAAGAAATGCTATTTCGAATAATTTAATCATCTATCAACAATACACGTACATACACCGCAGTGATATTCATCTGATTCTAGCTTTTTAACTTAGATATAATTGAACCTGGCGACAGTGTCCTTCAGAATTTACTTTAAGATATAACTTAATTGTGTCTTGTTTAAATGGCGAAATCCGCCAGATAAAAGGATAACAACAACACGACGGCTATATCTTTTTCATTTTAATATGTCAGGTTAGAGTCTTTATAATATCTGGAATAAAATCACATAGAGACTGTTATAAGATCCCAATTTAATTCCATTCGTTC
Organism: Ruditapes philippinarum; assembly: GCF_026571515.1. Taxonomy (NCBI): domain Eukaryota; kingdom Metazoa; phylum Mollusca; class Bivalvia; order Venerida; family Veneridae; genus Ruditapes; species Ruditapes philippinarum. The sequence continues at coordinate 19,629 of NW_026866690.1, read as the reverse complement.
TTACAATAAATTAACAGTTTCAATTCAATTCAATATTTATTTGGCATAAACATATACAATGTTCATCGCCAATACACAACTGTATGGCGGATATAATGTACAATTGAGAAAAGTATGTTATTATAAAGTTACAGTTGTAGATAATACATACATTTAATAATTGATTAGTCAATAAATGACATTAGTCTTTAAGTTATTTAATTCTTTTGTATTATTTTACAATTGCAACACAATGCAGGAAGTTGTTCACAAGCTATAACAATAATTAAAAACTCATTTTAAAAAATGATGAAAAAATGCAATATGGTCATTACATATTTCTTTTAACATTAGCTAAATATATAAATCTTGAGGTTTTGTTTAAAATGCTACTCTGAGTACTAGATAATAAAGTTTTAAATTTGTTCAAATTAGGCCAATGGCAATGATATTTCGGCAAACATGCGTTTCTTATTTCTCTATAAAAAGGGCAAACTAGTAAAAAATGATATTCGTTTTCAATACTACTCATATTACATTTTGTACATATTCTAAGTCTTCTGTCAATATTTCTATGCCTTCCTTCTTCAATAAGTAGATTGTGAGCGGAACATCTTAGCCTAGAAAATGCAATTCTGTGATTTGTATTAGTGATACTTGAAAAATATTTCTCTGTACAAAAATCTGTTTTTATTTAACAATATGTTTCTAGTTTTGGTGAGTTACGAAGTTAAAATTAACAGTGAAAATTACCGTTAAGACATTCAACACCAATTGCGCGAACTTACATAATCGGAGAAAACCGACACTCGTGATACCCTGCTGCGTTTATGATCAATATCCGGATCAATATCCGGCTTAATCAGTATTGGCTTCGATTATCGCAATACAGCACGTGGCTGTTACGCAATATTATGTCAGAAATGAGACCGCGCGAAAATAATTAAAATTGGGGAATTCGGAACTTCATAAGATTTCTATTCCAAACTTGTGTATAAAAATGCAAGTCTTTATGTTTCCTGAAATAAATGATTAAATAAATAAATAAATAAATAAATAAATAAATAAATAAATAAATAAATAAATAAATAAATAAATAAATAAATAAATAAATAAATAAATAAATAAATAAATAAATAATTATAAGATTTCTATTCCAAACTTGTGTATAAAAATGCAAGTCTTTATGTTTCCTGAAATAAATAAATAAATAAATTATGGTGATGAATGAATGATTGATTGTTTGATTGGTGGTTGATTGATTGAATGAATGAATAAATGAATGATTGATTGATTGAATGATTGATTGAATGAATGAATGAATGAATGAATGAATGAATGGATGAATGAATGAATGAATGAATGAATGAATGTGAAATAATGAATGAATGAATTAATGAGATATCATTCACATTGTTGTTGTTTTTTACATATGCAAGTACATGTATTAAATTATTTATAGGATATATATAAACGTAAATTTTAAATACTGTGTGTGGACAATCCCGATTTCGTCTTCGTGATTACATAATTTTACCTTTCACGATTTCAACTTCACAGATCCACGATTTTAATATAGTTAATTTATGTTTTGAACATCACAATTTTAACTTTATCATTTTCTCATGTTTGGCTTATCATTTTAAATCATTATAATGATAAAGAAATTACAAAATAACATGATTCACCATAAATGCAGAAAACAAAAAGTACTATCTAATCGCAATTGTAAAGTATTCGCTATTTATCTGCGGCTGTATGCTAAAAAGCAAACCAAGCGGTATTGAGCTAGAATACCGCGTTGCCTTGTATACAAAACAAAATATTTCAATATACGCTGTCGTTCTTTGTCTGCATGCTACAGGTGGATGTTTTACACGTTCTGTGCACTGACGATATTATTAGTACGCAAGTGACGTATTAATACTTCCAGAAAATATTACATCGTGTAAAAGCGTTCCTGTTTTATGTTAGTTTGTCAAATGTCTGACAAATATTAGATCAGACTATTTCTTTCCTCTTATAGGTAATAGGCGATTTAGAAGTAAATCTTCATTCGCTATTTTTATATACAGAATCCGTATTTGCACGAATACGGAATTTCGTATTTTAGTAATATACGGACTTGTTATAAAAATTCCGTATATCATTAAAATACGGACTTCGTATATCAAAGTTCCCGTATATTACGAGTGTACGGATCACCGTATATTGGTCATATACGGACTGACATAATATACGGTCCCGTACATCTCCGTATTTCCAGTTTCCCGTATTCTTACCCGTATATTAATGATATACGGAATTCCGTACACTTCCGTATATCCATACCTTTTTCGCAGTGTATGACAATTACATTTCACCAATGCAATTTGTTTATAGCAGGCTATATATTCTGTTGAGCATTCTTACACGAATGATTGATATTCATACAACAAAATTCTGTACATGAAACACACATATTTATGCAAATGGGATTTTTTAACGTAAGGAATGTCAGCCTGAACTTACATATATAGTGAATGAGTCATCTTACATATGAAAGAAATAAAAAGAAACTTGTCCATTAAAGGGTACTTAAGGGTGCAATATGATATTCTCATTTATCTTCGTAATATTCTTGCCTGTAAATGACAACAGTTTTATTGTCTGATTGATGCTAACTCCAAAGGATATTTACAATGATTTCAACATTTGTAATTCTATATAATTATACTCGTATATATTCCCTGGCTATTAAATATTGCAACTGTAACATAAACATAGCTAGAGAAACGATTTGAAAGTATTATGTTTTGTCATTAAACGGAAAAGCCCATTATGTCCCAGGAAAAGTTGTATTTTATCTATAGTTTGTGCCTTGTTAATGTTTCAGAAAAAAATTCTTATTGACCAATTGCCTGACTGTAGGGTTACCTTAGGTCTTAATCCATTTTCAGTGCCGCTGTAACTCAAAACGTGTTTAAAATAAAAAGACAACAGGATCTTTTAAAAGAAATATGTTAGGTATTTTTTCTATCGTGAGATACATAATCCGATATGACATACCTAGCAGATAGCAGATAACAATTGGTTCAGAGCAAAATATTTTTTATTCATCATAAATGTTCATTTCTTAATCACTAACAATTATATTAACATATTTGTTCAAGAAATAGTGATATACATGATATACACATTCAAACAATACATTTCTACTGTTTCCAGTATATTTGCTTTTATAAATTATTATTTGAAGTACTTAATAATAACGAAAATGTTTTTCATGTAGACCAGTTTACTTGAAGGTACATTATACTTCAGAAACAAATATGTTTTTTCATTCTTTAGAAAGGACAAATATGAGCATTGTTACGTTTAATTAATGGTTTTAGAGTATTTAACACGCTTATCACACATAAGGAAAATTAACCCTTAATGTGAACTTATCTGTCACCAAACTAGCAAAATATGAACAAATACTTATTTTGACTTTCACACAGAATACTTAATCACCATATTTTTACTTATTGTCAATATGCAACAGAAACAAAAGAGGAAAAATATCGTTCAGGTAATTGGCCAATGAGTTATTAATTGGAAACTTAAACAAGAATTGAAAATTTAAAAACTTCTTAAACTAAAAACATCTGGGGCATAATGTACCTTCAATAATAAGGCCTTAAAATATCTGGAAAGTGATCAATCGGAAGCCTTAAAACAGCAAAATCACATGTAAATTGCAGACTCGGTTTGATTGAGTCTGTACATGAGGGATAATGAAAACGTGTAACATCCCTCACACCACCTAGCACTGGCTTTAGCGGTACACAATTCTTAACACTTAAATGTGCCGAGAATTGAGTTCCGACTTAAATTCGACTTAACTTTATCCATCCAAATTGCTTGAGAATACTATGCTGCATGCTGCATATAGCATCAGAAGAACCGTTTTACCCTGTTATCACTTTAAAGCTGAATTCAAACAGAAATAGTAGCTAGAAATAAGTAAAGAGACACATATAAAACAGTGCAGTTACAATTTCTTTATCTGATTGATTTTAAGACAAAAATGAATTTATTGCATTGTTTATATGATAACATCGGGAAACAGTTGCAGGGAACTATTTTTGCACACATATTACAGTAAACGTCAGTTATTTGGAATTTATCATTTGTTTGATCACAGTTAGCTATACGTCTATGTTTAATCTTTTAGATCACAGCTTTGTTGCACTTTTTAACAAATGTAAAAATGAGGTGAAATAGTTTATAACTCAGTCACACTGAAAGATGAAAATGTCATATTTATTTTCAAAAGATACAGGATGGGATTATATGGTTTTAAAGGTGTTTCGACATGAAGTAATAGCATCAAGATGGTTATGACATCTTTTTTGCAAAAGAAATTATATTCAAATCTATTCTGATTGTATTACATGACTCGTATTTGTTCAAAATATCGATTAAAAAAAGTGGTTTTAGAATTTTTATGATGCGCGCGCATCGTATGACCCCCTTGAGCATTAGCTGAGTGTATATTAAGTTGCAGATTGACTTAACGTAACATTTGCAGTTGTTACGTTTGCATGTGATAATTTATAAATAATCTTAAACCAATATAAGACGGTTGCATTCTGTAAAGCTATGCAGGTTTGTCCATGGCAACAACGAGAATACAAATATCATTGTGTAAAGATGTGTTAATGATAAGTTAAATACGCACTATTTCATAATTTAGTAACCATATCAAAGGTCAAGATCTTGCCACACATTAAAAGAATATCGAGGAGAACATAGACAGTATTATGACATGGCACATTTCTATTGTCAGATAATCAAAGTGAAGAGATATATTATTTCTTACTTATCAAATATTTAATTGCTTTGCTGAAAGACTGAAATGAAATACTGTTCAACCAAAGCTTTTAACTTCAAACTCGCTAACACGGATAGATTATCACACAGAGAACGCTCATGTATTATCAGGAAAAAAATAGAGTGGAAATAACATTATACTTATGTTGTAAAATATACGGTGAATGTTAATATACAGTAAAAACCCTACATAAGACTACCCCAGAATTCAGACCATCCCGTATTGACTTAGTTTTAGGACAATTATTACAGATGTAAGTCCTGGGAATTGTACTTTAATATTAACTTTCTGCTTTAATACTTTATGCAAGAGGCATATTTAAGGATGTTTTGTAGCAATTAAACATATCAAATTCTCAATCTATTGCAAAAGTCTTAAACGCGTAGCAATGATAAAATCTTGTGGACAATTAGGCAGTTTTTATTTCAATTGTAGCCCCTCGTTTATGTGAAGTACTTTTCCACCAATTACTTTCATTCCAGATTTAATTTACATAAACGGTCATGGTTGTTGGTGTTATGTAACATTTTCGTCTGTTATCGTGGCAGATGAAAGTTTATTAGTTGTAAAATTCCATAGAAAAATGCATTTTGAAAACTATGATTCACTTTTCATTGATATGCTAGTCCTTAGGATAATTCATTTTGTTTTGTAAATTAGGCCTTTTACAAAGTCAAATGCTATTAAATTCAACATACTGTGCCTTACACCAATTTGAAATATAAATTTTGGTAAAGGCATCTCAGCATGAATAAAAATCCTACCGTTTTTAAATTAATATACTCTGTCTGTACAGGTATTGACTGCTAATAAAATATATTATTTTCAGTAGATAGATATATTATTATATAAATAACTTACATCGCTGGACTAGGATTGCATCATATGGACAGTAAAACTATTCATTTACAGAGTACAATGAATAATTGTTTACTTGAACATAACAAATTTCTTCTTTAAGTGTTCTTTAATAAGCCAATTTTCTCTCTCTTTAAACATTATCAATCATCAGATGACTAAGTCAGTTGCTATGTTTCGGCTTTATACGATGTCTTTCTAGTTTACTTTCTTGTCAAAGTACTTTACATACAAAATACGACAGAAGCTATGCATTAGAATATAGTACGATCTCCAAGTAATGACATTGTTAATGTCTAATGACATTTCTTCGATTTTACGTTTGTTAAAAAAGGAAGAGACATGTTTTGCCTAATATGCAATTCATAAATGAACAGCAAAATAAATAAGTTCTGTGAAATCCATTCATTTTAAAACGGTTACAGATAGTCTTTGCAGACAAGTTAAGTCTTAAGTTTTCACGGTGCTCATGTTTGTCCAAACATTTAATAGAAACGGCATCCATATATAAATATATATATTATATATATATATATATATATATATATATATATATATATATATATATATATATATATATATATATATATATATATATATATATATATATAATATATATATATATATATATATATAACTCTCTGTAATTTAACCAAATATTGAATGATCTTCTAATAACTCTACACGCTCTTGTTTGTAGGAGACATACAGCAGATATCTAAAAGAAGACACTCAATTTGAAGCGAGATGATAAATGAGCGGACAAATTGTCTGAATGAAGTTATCTGTGATAATGACAGACAGATAAGAAATCGTTACAATAATTGGAACGATGTGTTAGTTAAATTATTCAATTTCAGCCTCTAAACGGTCCAAGCTTAATATTGAGAAATAACTGAAACAAGGCTGATTCATAATGATAACACTGTGCGTGCATATTTATTTTTATTCTTATATTCACCTTACCTGGGTTTAGTTTCATGGAACCTACAGTGTTTCTTAATATAACTTGCTTACCGCCTTTCCACTAACATATTGTTATCTTGCCCTTCCATAAGAAAATATAAACAATATGAACAATATTTTTGTTTAGAGTTCTTATTATTTTTACCATAGGAAGGTTGACAATTAATCTTAAACTATTTTGACAAGTAAGTATACACACTGCAATTAGCATACATAATTCCGATATCAAACATTTTTTTGAAAAAAATTATATCTATCTAAACGAAAATAATAATTAATATTCTAATTTTATGTACGAATTTGTCAATTGTAATTTAATTATTGATTAAAAATTTCAAATAAATAATCTGCATAACCGTGTTTTTGGTTTTGAGTTTTGTTTGTATTAAATGGGTGATAAAATAATTCAAAACCTTTTCAACTTTTTCATGTTCTGTTCTAACTTTTTTCTGTTAGTTAACACCATTTTTCAAAGATCCTGTGTCATTTTAATGTAACATTCAGATACTTACATGTAAAATAGAAAAAAACAGAATCCCTAAAGAAAGTCCAACACAACAAAATTGAAAATGTTGCAGGCTCGGTTTGATTGAGCCTGTTCATTGGCGGTACTGGAAAGTGCAAGTTACCGTCCACGCCCCCTAGCACCGGCTTAAGCAGAATTTAACATTTAACACGAAAATGGTAAAATTTTGAATTTAGAAACATCCGAAGATGTGTTCATACGGCGGTTATCATGGAACCTTCAATGTGACATAGTAGTGCCATTCCATGAAAAGCGGCGTATGGTCCCCAAGTAAGTTTATATTTGATATAAACAAGCATGGATAATGGTTTTCATATTTGGTACACCGATAATCATAAGACAAATAAAATGTCAAAAGTGACAAACGTGCAATCTACTCCCGCTACTTTGGCATTTATCTGTCAAAGTCATCAGTATAGCAGTCTGTGTGCTAAAGTTGACAGAAAAAGACACCATGAGACAAGCATTTCTTAACTTGAATGTTATTATCCTGAATTTATTCTTTTTATGATTTTACCTTTGGCATATTTTGAAACTAGAACTTAAACAAAAACCAAACGAAATTTACTATTAATTCCGATACTGTAATAACAATGCTCTTATTATTGTAATATAACAGGAAATAAATGAACTGATTAACGTTATCTATAACACTTAGACAGTTGAATTGCTGAATAATATTATAATAAAATAAGGATTTTTACATTGGAGCACTTTATACAGGTGGTTATTTGTTAGAATCCCGAGAAGTTAAAAAAAGACAAAATTTACGTTGTCAACAAGAATCCTTGGGAATAAAGGAGGGTCAAATTTTGAATGGTTGGTCCTATGATATAGAATGGATGCTATAAATTACTTCCGGGAAAATATATACAGTAATATCCTTACAAGACCTCAAGTTGGCGCAACCATTATTGAAATAGTGTATTTAACTATTTATTGATGTAAGTTCTTTTGAAATTCCAATCTCAGCCATATATACATTTCATAAATTGATATTAATAAATGTAATCAAAAGCTAATTTATAAAAACAATTGATAAATCATTTTCATTTCTGAAATGACCAAAGATGAGATACCTCAGAATTTTCTATTAGCTTAAAATGCAGTTAGTTTTGTAGAACAGTTCGGCTTGTGTGTTTGACGACTGAAGATAAGTGTAAATTGCTTTCTGAAATAAAATTTGAATACATTCACTATAAATGTCAAGGATTATATCATTTCAATTCATATATAATAACATTATTATATACCGGTAGACGCACATAATTTGAATGCCACCATTGTATTTTTCATAACATAAAATGTCGCAAAACTGACATTTAAACCTTTATCATAAAACAATACACTAAACCCCATATAACGAAATAATGCGTTGCTTCAAAAACTGGCAGATAAAGTGATACTTTTAAGAATTAATTAAGTAACTTAACTTTTTGTCGTCCATTAATCGTGTTATGCGACCTCCAGTACTTCATCTATCGACCATATCTATGTCTATCTCGTTGAATTCCTTTCGCTTTTTTTTCCATTATGCATGATTTATTTTTATCTTTAATTGTAAAAGATAACGACTAGCCTGACTACTCCTTAAACGGAAACAATTTACATTTCTTGATATCAAGCAAATTTATTTATCTATGCTGCAGTTTAAACGTACACAATTTCAAAGAACAACTTCGCCATATTTTCTGCATATTCATTTGAGAGTTTTGAAGTTATGTTAGAAATTATTTAGATTAGGTATTTTCCGTCCCCATTATATAAATATTAGAATTTTAATTTTTAGTCGTTTTGGTCTGATTTTTTGTATTTTATTTTCTTAATAATAAACATTCGCAATTAATATTACAGTTATGTGTAATAACACATATCAAGAATTTTATTTTAGCGGTTTTGTGGATAAATTTTACAATTTTTGTGTCAAGAATGCAATGTAAATTTTGTCATACTCACATTTTAGATTTTTGCATAAAATATACCAACTAACATGACCTCGTGCTTGATTTCAGTAGAGATAAAATCCTTACGATCGTTGCACTAGGAAGTAAGCCGATAAAATCAAAAAGCAATTCAATTAAGTCATGTTTACAACTAGATCTTTGGAACATATCTTAGATATTCCGATTGTTTTCGTTTTTTGCATAATTCTATAGTGAAAAGGAGAAAGCCTTTCAGATAAGAAATAATTCACTAACAGAAAGGAAGACTATATATTTAGTGGTTACTGATTTATTTCTATTTTGTCAATAGATACATTTTAGAGGTAAATAATAACCATGTAACGGGGTTTAATAATATTTCGATTACAAAAAGCCATGCCAAAAATACTTTATTTGATAAGATTCCAGTGATGAAGAAGTTGGCAATTAGTAACGTTTTGAGAACATTCTTTATCTGATTTAGTTTGTATAAGTATAACAAGATAGATTGTGTTGATGACCATCATACCATGCGTTTATAACGAAGTATTAGAAGTATTAAAACAGAGGAGAAAGACACCCAAAAACACCCAAAATGGCAAATTTGCAAATGTGGATTTTATTGAGCCGGTACATGGACGACACCTGAAAGTGCAAGTCATTGTCCACGCCCTAAGCAAAATACAACATTCAAACATTAAAATGTGAAATTTTGAATAAAGAAACATTCCCAGATGTCTTCATTTTAACACACAGAACAGTTTTATTTTAAAGAAAGTGTGTGTCATGCTAAAATTCTTATTGAATTCTTATGAGCAATTAAAGGAAATGTCAGTGAAATATGCTGCTAAACTGATATTGTAAGAAATAATTGATCAAGCATATATGATTTTATTGCTGTTATTCAATTCGTTTATAAGTTTCAATCTCCTTATTACAATTTTAATCTTATAACAAGAATATAGGATTTTATATTTACAAACTAAGTCTGTCACATAACCCAATTTAATGCATCATGTTATAAAATTTATAGACAGGATTGCTGTCTCCTATCTTAATAGCAACCAGACATTTAAGGTCATATTTGAATGAACGTTTTTACAAATACATAAAGGGATATAACTATTGACATACCAACATTTCATTGTTTCATTAGTTTTAATTAACAAATAAAACAACGTACATATCAACACAGGAGGTACATATGATGTTACGTATAATGTACATTTCTAAGAAAACTAGCATGTAGTATGAAAATGCTTATTATATTCAACATTATAATATGAATATCAGTAACTCTGTAACCTTTTATAATGTTTGACATAAACCAGTATAATATGAGTCTTTTGATTAACCGTGGTAAAAATAATTTGGAAGAAGACTGACCACTCGAAAGCGATAATCACAGCACAATTGCATGAAAATTACACACTCGGTTTGACTGAGTCTTTCCATATGAGAAAATGACAAAAGTGCAACATCCATCACGCACCTTACACTGGATTGAGCGTTACTGAAATTTCAAACGCTTAAAATTTATTGAAAGTCCCTTTTGTAAAAGGAAATATATAATAACGGCGGTAACCTCTTTCAATGAATGAAAACCAGATTCAAACTGTAGCTGTCACCAAATTACTTTATTACAAAGACTGAACACATAAAACACGTATTGGGTAGTTTTGAAATGAATGTATTATACAAAAGGTAAATGTGGATAATAGTCTGATTTATACAAAATTTCATGTTTAGTAATAAAACATAGACGCTATAGCATTGTAGTAATATCTTTTCCAATATAATATTCCTTAAAAGCTTTAATTACATTCATACCACATTTCGGTACAAAAGATCAGAATTTGAGTGCAATTGCTCTCTTTTATTTCATTTAGCATGTACAAAAGATATTTCGAAAATCCAATGGCGTCAACTGTCTTTACAAATCGCTAATGGCATTTCTAGTATTATTACTTCATTTTGCATACTACAATTTCTTCAATATGCAACAAATACATTTTATAACTGTCGAAACAGCATTATTATTCAATCTGTAATATGTACACTTGAATATACATAATTATTCTGAATGACGATCTGAATTAAGTTTAAAGTATATACGGTCGTTGAAAGAAGAAAATAAAACCTGAAAATACTGCATATAAAGTTACTTGCTATCAATTTCAGACAGCCACACCCTTTCCGATGCTCAGCAGGCATTTGTTTAAATGTGTAACAGAAATAAAGAAATATTGACAACATCTATCAATTATTGATATTGAATCTTTAAAAATGTATTCTTAATGTTTTTTCTGCTAGCGGTGTGCTTTCGTCTAAGATTAAACGTTTGATTTGTATTATCAGTGTTGAATTTCGCACTTGTAGTGTATCCGTGCAAGCGAAAACGTTGTCTGACACATAGATTGTAATTTTTTGACTGAAAATTTACAAAATTCATCATTCAAAACTAGCACAGAGAGAATGTGTCTTCATTTTACATATTGTACAAAAAGGCACAAACGTATTTAAATGAATATATTGTGTTTGTGTTCTAATAATTCTTTTCTAAAGAATATGTAGATATAATGTAAATAATTCTAACTGCATTTCTCTTTTGATTAACATACTTGTACATGGCAGTTTGTTTGATTTTTTTTAATGTAAATCATTCATGCATACATTAAAATAATGCGAGATGTCAGATTGAATAAACAGTGCTTCGCCTAGATTGTTAAGCTGTCTAAAAAATCTAAGTACGAGAATTTGTTATGCATGCCAGATCACTCTTTGCAAATGAAGTTAATGAAAGAAATGTTTGTGCCACTGATTAGTATATTTATCGACATTGTACGTAAATGCATTAAAATATCATTTTCTTTATTATTTTGTGAATAAAATAATTATATCTTGCTATTAATTTTTTTGTAATATTTAGAAATACAATTTAAAAGGCAGAAACAAACAAACAAACAAAAAATAAGCATCATTGTAGCATAGTTCAACATATCTAACGATAATGGAAAACAGACAGTGGGTTTCTTGCCGAATATAATATAGTTCAGTACAAGTTTAATAAATTAAACAACATTCGTAAATAATATGTAAATACATAGTAGTTATGGGTGGCTTTTAGTGATCCGCTCCCAGTAATAAGTTATAGCTTCGGTATCAAGAAGAATTGATACTATACAGATGCTTCGCGAATAATTAGCTTAATTGAAATGGGGATATCATAAACCTGTTCCACTAACGTCACGAATGATGATTAAGACAAATTACTTACTTACTGAATGAGATGTAGCTTGTTTAGTTCACGTCTGTGTGTAATTCAACAGCTACCAATAAATACCTTGACAGTCAGTTCAATAGTACAGTTAATGAAGGATTCCCATCAAAAGACAATTATTATCATAGTGAAAGAGTCAAAATAAAGTAGACTTTCTGAACATGCAAAAGCATTTGTTTCTGATTTTATGTGAAAACAAAAATCATTCACGCTAAACGTTATCCTCAAAACGCAGCCTCTGATATTACCGCGGTGGTTAACGCACCAATCATTGTAAGGATTATAAATTTCATCAGGAAAACTATATGATAACAAAATAATGTATAACCCTAAGCTTAATTTTAAAGAAAAGCTTAGCTCCATTTCATATTAATTTTTGTCAAAAGGTAGGTACGTATAAACGATGATGGAATAAAATGTAAACGGTTATCCCGCACAAGCTTGTGCTTTACATATTGCAAATTCCATCATCATTGATTTGTTTATGTACACGAAATGAATGTGAATAATGTTTGTACCTTGGCTTAATCATCTCTTGAACACTTACATTTTTCAAATTACCCTTCATTGATAACAAGTGATACGGAATGTTAATGTACAATTGAAAGACACCAATATAAATTTATCATGACGACTTTATATAAGACAGTATGAGAGGAAAGTGGCTAGTATTTCAATGGTTTCTTTTATATTTAGTGATCAACATTTTCTTTCCCTATGTGAAATTAAAGAATGTATTTGATTGCTTGTTTGAATGAATGATTGATTGATTTATTGATTTTTTTTTTTACAAGTCAGACAAAGGATATATATACATTACTATTGTGTAAATAGTTTCGTCGTTCTTAATGGAATCCATTTGAAATATTGTAACGGGTATATAATGACAATTACAATAGAATTCAGCTTTTTCATAAGATTGTGAATAACAAAAAATACTTGCTGATCTGATTAGGCTTTATAGAGCTAAGATTTGTCACACTTTGTCAAAAATTGGCTTCCGGAAAGACAATAGTATAATAGTGTTTCTAAATTCTGTAGTCTATATTTTTTGATAGATGCCAAATATCATAACAATGGGGTTAAGTTAAACAATTAAAGTTATTAGAAGTTGTTCCGCAAAATGCATTGTAAACAGGAAATGTAAAGTATCACTTACGTCATAAATAGATTCCTTCCGACTGGTATATAAAATGAAATACTCCGGCATATTAATGATAACCTTAAATTTGAGATGAAAAAAAAATAAAATAAAAAAAACTGACCTTAATAAAGTAAATTATGATCATACATAGTTATGTAGTTCTTTTACTCTTCTTCAACGATAGTCTTTTATGTGTGAATGTACTGAAAGAGTTTTTGAGCTTTCAGATATTACATAAGCGATGTAATTATTGATTGTTCATAATGTCACATATCATATCATAACAGCATTTGGTAAATTAAACTGAAGCGCTAGTAAAGACTGGAACAAGTTGTAGTTATTCATTTTCGTTCAATGAAAGTAAATCAAAAATACTTCTACAAAGCAAATGAATGAGGATATTTGAATGCTTCGTAGCATAGGTATTTGCAGTTATATATAATGCATATTTTCTTTTTCTGTTACATTTTTATACATGTTTCATCTTAATAACAATACTTGTTGAACTAGGCTGTTTTCTAAACTACTCTACGCATTATAGTTTCAAATAAAAATTAATCGGCATACATATAAACTAGTTAAATTAGACCCAGGATCGAACCAGCATCCCTGGATTACTAGTCTGATGCTCTCCCTATTTAGCTAAGCGTGTGGACAAATAAACCTTTAAAATCACAAAATCACTTCTGATTACAGTAAATATTAGACATACAAGTCAGATCATGTGTCACCTACAAAAAGCAAAGAAGTCAAGTTTGACGTTTGGGATAACGTTTTGCTATTAAATCCACAATACGATGAAGAACTTTTATTACCTTTGCTATGAAATCCTTTATTAATGTTGAGTAATTTGGGCCTGTAATCAAGCAATTTTATGTCACGCTTCAAAGTATTTTTGAAGAGTTTTGAAAAACAAAATTTTTAGACATTGTTTGCTTAAGTAGGAGAAAAATAGAAAAGAAAAAAACGCGTCGCATATCACAAGTCAATTGCAATTAATATATATCAGTATTGCACATTATTTTATTGTTGTACCCGCATTATCCAAACAATTATCCAACATGACAGCTGCTCTTACTTAATTTAATGGAAGTATTTAACATGTAAAACGGGCATTTGGAACATATATTCCACTTCAAATGATGAAGAATGTTGCTATTTTGAACAACCAAATGCTGATAATTCGTCTGTAACAGTTGTTAAATAATTTATCTGCATTTATCACAATATAATAGAGATCATATCAGCAAAATATTACTAATTTTATGCATACGATATTCTTTTGCATTCAATTTTACTATTTTGTTGCAAATGTTATTAAATACGTGCTTACAAATATACTTTTATATGCCATTAAATTTAAATGAAAAGAGCATAAACGAAAGCAAGATAATAACGTAAGTATTGTTATTTAACATATAAATTTACTGTAATAAGAGTTTTCATTTTATGCAATAGAATTCAGAATGTAATAAAATACTTAACAATGTGATTTAAAACTATTAAAGCATATGAGCAAGTCTTATTTTATGAAGTGTGAGATCCTCATGTTTAATATATCGAATAAATCATCTCATTTAATGAAAGAAGAGTTTTAAACTATGCAAGGCTCATATAGGTTTCGAATACAGCTATATCGGTGATAGTATTTCAATTCTGTCACATTATTTCATCATGATGTCATTTGATCTAGTCATCTGTATCTGAGAGATACAAATAAATGTAAAATCATACTAGGTGTTTCTTTTGAATCTGATTTTTGGCGTCCGCGCCGAAGCGCGGCGCCCTTATGGAATGAAATCAGATTTTGTGAAAGGGCGACTTCTCGAGCCTTTTAGTCGGTCATAATAAAAGCCGATCATTCCGATCGGTATTAGGGTGCTTGATTATTAATTAAAAATGAAATGTCTCGATATGTACAATGAATAGCGAACTGCAGAATTTCGCAATGCAAACATTTCCAAATGAAATAACTTTTTCCGTCAATAAATCGCGCTCTTCGGAGTATTTTTATTTATCATTTTGTAGTGGGTTATTATGGTATGTGATTGTTGTACATGTAGTTGATGACCTAAATATTCCGAAAATCTATTTATAGAGGGATGTACTCCTATCGGTGATTCCCGGTCTCTCCTGGTCTAGTTTGACCGGGATTTACTAGTGACCGGCGAATTATTGTTTAACACGTTTATTGTCCGGTCTCTCCCGGTTTTGGAGTAGATGTTTGAATCGTTACAGAACAGAACAAATATTTTACAGATAAATAAGCTTTTTTCAAAATGAATGTTTGTCACTTAGTTTGGTTACAGTAATTAATAAACACAGATCAACTTTCAAATTTATTATGATTAATTGTAACGACTGCTACCTATTGCTTGTGCTAGCAAGTAAAAGAAGTAATAATAGCTCCAGTGAGAAATGCTTATGCAAATTGACATTCAGCTAACCATGATATTTTCGGATTATTTAAAGCAATAATTTATCATAATATATTTTATATATTTTATATTATATATAAATATATATACAATGTATTATAGCTAAATAAGGCAAACAAATGATAAAATACTGACTGACCTGTGTTCCAATGAACTAAAAATAATTTTTATGTCTCATTAAAAATGATATAGCTGTTTTTGGGGATATGAAATATTTTTTATTGAATAGTATTTGTGTATTGGAATAGAAAATAAATACAGCGTCATTTAACTAGTTTAATTTGACAGAAATACACAATTAAAGAAATGCAATAAATGTCTGATTTGTGAGTATCTGCCACCATATATCTAATGCGTTCCTATCATAATATATGTTTATATAGTCTGACCTATTTATGGTATATTTGTAGATTTTTGAAGCGACGTTGGCAATGTTAAATTACTTTCTATGTTTACTGCACAATATTGTACTTATGAATACATTTGATAAATGTTAGAAACTTTTAGCATTGACCTTGAGGTATGATGCTTTAAATATGATGGGTGGTATCATCAACAAATCGCATCTGTCAGTTAGAAGATAAAATAAATCACTGTACATCAGCTACTTTAACTGTTACCCTGCCAGACACGTCATTCAGCTGTACAAATATCTTTCATTGGGTTTGAAATGATATCATAAATACTATGCTCATGATGTAACATTTATTTCTGTAATTTGTTTTTCTGCCGAAATCACGATATTGAAATTTGCACCAATGTTATTCGCAAAAACTTATCTTATCTTGCACACAACAAGCAGTCAAACGCTTTGACTATTTTAGGATTTTAGAATATGTCATTTTTACATAATAGTGTAGGTTACAAATATTATTCAGTTTATAACACTCTTTCACGGATATGTTTTTTAACAATAATATTAACTTGAAAAACATGTATTGAAATCAATACTGCAATATGTATTTTTGTTTAGAGTAGAAATTATATGTTATGTATAAAATGCTGATGGTTTTTTGAGTTAGATAAGAAAATGACTTTAACCCATTTTACATTTTTTATATGTTAAACCTGTTTTGTTTAAAAAGAAAACTCGCGCAGAGTTATATTTACATTGGAACATTTTAATATCATTGATTAGAAACTTTATTTGGGTTAAATGTTTACGAATCTTTAAATGGCGCTATAACCTCCCTAACGCAGAATTTTCAAAACATGCAAATTAAAGAACATTCCTATAGAAACAGTGCAAAAAGGTAATGATTTATGATCAACATACGCATTGAAAGATTATTAGAAATAAGCTTCATATGATTTGATGCTTAAGCTATTGTTATAGAGGCGATTTCTCACTACTTTTCCATATAGCGAATTGGATAATAATTATGATTTATAGATTAAGAAAACGAAACGGATTTCAAAGATGTCTAATAATTATAGTAATACGTACTAGGTAATTAGCGACAATAATATATCATACACTTGAAACTATGATATTCTATTCAATTTTCACTGGTTAAAATTCATATCATAAACCATGACACCAGCTTTAAAATTTGAATGTTTTTATCAAAAATATGATAATAAAGTAGTTACAAAGACAGGGAATGTGAAGTACCAATTACATCAAAATCAGATGATTTTGAAAATATGAAATGTAGGTAAGAGAAATATAAACGTATTATAAATACTTTAAATATTTAACGAGCAAACACATGCATGTTGAAAAGAGAATAATAACATATTTTTAAACACTTTAGTGGATATTTGCATATACTTTTAAAATATTGAAAGTTGCTGGTATGTGGTGAATTTGTACTTATTTTGACTTGCTTTAACATTCTTCATTTATTATAGAATAGCTACATGTACAAATAAGTTTTAACTCTTTTAGCATATGTTAAATATGTATGCTCTTTATAAACAGTTCATTAACTTGATAAGTTGCCTTGATATATTTTGGAAAATATCACATCTATTTTAAATGTATCAATGAATGACATAATTATGTAAAACACTTTATTATGTGTTCCCAGAAACGCCGAATGATCAAAATCGGTCAAACATCAATAAATCAAGACAAGTAAATTAAATAGTAATGCTCTAATTTCATAAGCATTCTGGTGATACAGATGATTTTGATCAAGTTAAAAATTATATTAAAAAAAGAAATTTTGTTTAACAAATTATTAACGTTTGTGGTGAATATAATCTATAAACAATATACTATTTTGAGCATCTGTTGCGAATGTTCTACAGTTGGTCAATAACCAGTTATAGCTTTGATACGTGAATATAACAAGGGTACTTACAAGCTAGTACCTGTTTAGCGTTCAGCTAGTTTACCAGTCTGCTAATTCCGGGTCTGTTTCCGAAAAATAATAGACCAATGTAAACGAAGATCAGCCGTCATAATAGACTTAATGGTTTTAATGTTTTATACAATTAGAAACGTTTTTTTAGTTGAATAAGTCTGAAAGAATGTTGCCTCCGCTGTTTTTCTTTACTGTAATTACCAACTGTCCGGAATCTTTCATCTAAAAAATGCAGTAGAGACAGTCAAATTTATCAGTTGTCAGTTGAAGAATTGGCAGACAAGCAAGAAACAAGCATTTTCATATTGAGTTTTTGGATAACGCGGAATTTATTTTCATTGTTATCTACAAAGTTTTCTCTCACATGAAAGTTTATGTTAGTTACTTCGTACAACAGATTGTCTTCCGCAAATTACAAAAATGATTAAATACCATAAATTCTATACCACGGTGTATCTAACTCTTTCTATTGCAGCTCAAAATATAGTTGCGTAAACATATCTAGTATGAACGATGCAAAATATGCTGACAAACTTGATTTGATTTAAATGATAAACATTTTATATTTCATTTCTAACTTAGGATACAAGTCTTTGAAGATACATAGAATAATTTGATATATATGTCATGCTTTATAAACTATAAAAAATAGTCTTCAATGAAACCGGATTCGCTATACAGAAGAGGCATTGTTTAAACTGTTTCATTGCGATCCGTTTCCAAATACTTTATTCTTGGCAGCTATTTAAATGTTTGATGGAAATGTTTGACTGTTTTGATAATCACTTATCTCAAGGTAGTTTCAACTGAAATTAATCAAAGATTATGCATTTTGTTTAAGGATATTGATCTTTTTAAAGCCACTCATAACACATCAGGTAGTTTATTCCTGTCTTGAATAATCTCTTCGGAAAACTGTTACATGCGAATAGAATATTGTTATGAAATTTGAAACTAATCTTTTACTAGAAGAGTATTCTTTTAGGATGGTAAATCTGGACAATATTTCTAAGCTGGTTAAAATGTTTATGTTAACTTTTACTCATTTTTGTTGTAAAACAATTGAGTCATTAACAGTCCAGAATATTGGCACAGCTCAGTTATTTTTAGATTATGAGCATACCTCATTCCAAATTTGGAAAGGTCGCGCAGACAAAGGTCGCGCGACACTTAAGGTTCGCGCAATAGGAAAGGTCGCGCAGAATCAGCTTTCCCAGGCATGCTAGTTCCAAATATGGAGAGGTCGCGCAATAAGAGGTCGCGCAGACTAAAAGTACAAGGTTTAAGTTATTTTTAGCCCTTTAGCATCTCAATTGTTGTTAACAAAGCATAATTTGGCTTTTTTT